>NW_013665854.1:241780-256196 GCF_000517525.1 Limulus polyphemus | reverse complement strand
ATACTGTTGCGTCATCGAGGTCACGTGACTGGTGTGGCGCCACCTATTTTCTAGAACTATCCTGTACCTTGGCGAATGCTTTAGTATTTACTAGGTATGGGGTAGTCTGGTATATAAAAGAAGATGACAACGTGACGGGGAGTAATGTGTGTGTAGATAGTGAGTAATTGAACTGCAGTCACAGGGTATTGTTGAAGTTAACGTTCGTTCGTTATAGTGTTTGTTTTAGCGCGAATATTGAAATTAAGTGTATCGTAAAGTTATATTCGGAAAGAATAAATCATTTTATTAAGTAAAGACTTGTGTCGTTAAAGTTTCGTCGGAACGAAGTTACGGAAAAATCAATTAACAAACGGAGACGTAACAATACCAAACAACAATATCTTAAATGTTGAAGTTTGTTTGACTGAATTTGATAACTTTAACCTCATGTGTCAGACTGTGATTTAGAGATAGCAAGTATACACACAATACCGCGTAGAGTAATATAAAATAAACTAAGAAAAGTTGGACTGAAGACACGTGAAAGTGTCGAAACTTGTTTCCATACAAACTTCTTGTTCCGACAACAGTGGTTGTGATTTAGAGAATTCATGGATCGCGACCTGTTTGCGTAAAAACGCGCTCCGCACTTTACAGCTGTGGGAACGTTTTAAGAGTGACAGTAAAAATACCACTATTTGATTATACCATGGCAGGGATCGCTGGAGCTGTTTAATGAGTCAATGAATGACTCAAAGGGTGCTCCATAAATTTGGTTATCACTGACGAGCTCATGGGAGAAAATCCTTTATGACGGATATTAACAAGGCACACAGCTATGCATTGTTTTCGGGGCTTGATAGTGTTTACCGGCGAGTAGAAACTTCAGCAGAAATGGGTGTAAAAAAAAGTGTGATGCCATTCAAACCAAATGTTATACACCCAATGATCAACCATGCAAGTTGTAATGGCATAGTATGGGGTGGAATTTGTTAAAATGAAAAAACTGACTGGGTGTTTATCGAAGGTCTCTTTACGCAGTACACTACATGGAGATATTTTCAGCCAATCTCCTACCATTGTATATCCAGGATCGTCTTCATTATAGAACACATATTCTATGGGAAAGTAGAACAACTTCCCATGTTGCTTGAACAACATTTGTATGAAAGACATAACAAGGCCTCCAGCTTTTTCTCTGGGCTTCACAGAGCCGTAATATACATCCTATTGACTACCTATGGGAACATCTCGATAGGAAATTTTAGTCATCCCCTCCACATCCAGGGAATGCAAATCAACTGAAGGTTACGCTCCCTCGCATATAGAACAACCTGGATGAGGCTTTTATACAGAACATCATTGAATCTATGCCTAATCGAGCCCAGGTTCTGGCAGGTTCAAGGGGAAGTGCTACCAGATATTGAAATATTCATTTCACGGACTTCCTTACACATAAACCATATGCACTTTGAATAAGAAAAACATACCCCTGATATAGGTATTCTGCTGACTACTTCTGTGGCTAAATCTGGTCAAACGCAAATGAAAATTTCTATTATCATCGTAATGTAAACAATACTTCTGAATACGAAGTATTATTTTCAAAGTAGCTTGCTTGTATGCGTGTGATAAAATCGCAGTATAAGTCTTAATGCTAATAATAAAACGATAAATTAATTTAGCATATTGACTTCTTCGGGCATGAATAGAAACTTTTTATTGTCAGTTGTTAAGTCTGACAAAGTTTTAAGAAAAGGAATAGCGTTCATTGACTATATTACTTTGCAGGTCTTTCAAATGGAAGATGTTTGAGAGAGTTATTTTTCCAAAACTTTATAAAAATATATCATTTGCCAATATATATTAATCAATAAGAGATGAAAATAACCTGTAGCTAATATACTAATTAAAATAAAAATAATTCAAAGCTTAATGTCATACATTAATTCGAAAGTACAAATTAATCATGTATGTTAAATTAGTTACATTTGAAAATATTAAGAAATGATATTACATAAAAGTTTAATAGTGGCATCAAATAAGTTAATATCAGAAATCTTGGTGCAAGTTCAGTAAGGAACTGGTCAGTTTTCTTGCTTATACTTTTCATACTATTTGATTAAACAACTTACAATAGCTTCGTCTTCGGATTTTTATTTTACCCACCATTTCGCTAAGAACAAATACTCGAACCTACAAAACTTAAGAATTATTGTCTAATCTTTAATATCACAAAATAAAGGAAATTTTAACCAACAAAGAGCCAGCATCGAAAGCCCTAAATTTATAAAACTATGGTTCGTTATAAACGCGTAAAAAAAGGGAGAAAATAAATACAAATGCTTCAGATGACGCTAAAAATCGGGTTTCAATACCCAAGGGGGCAGAGCACACATAATTAATTGCGTAGCTTATATTTGTAATTCGAAACCTAGATACAATATAAATTTTAACTTTACACTTTTTCTCACTTACTGATGATTACATATTTAACTCGAAATGAAGCATTTTTTTTTTTTTTACACAATACACCTTCATTTCATGCAATATCATTTCATTTTATACAACATTATACACCAGGTGTTCTTTCAATTTCAAATAATTGGTTGTTGTTTATTTAGAGCAAAACTACACGGGAAATGTTCACCGCGGGAAATTAAACCCCGGATTTTAGCGTCATAATCCCGTAAGCTTACTTTGGAATTACCGGGGACCAAAAATTAGTGGTGTAGTTCTGTAAGTAAATTCCGTTGTCTTGGAACGAGTCTGGTAACGACGTTTCGGTTACTCATTGTGCGACAACTTCAAATACATGCTTCAAAGACATTTCGGTTTTGAAGTAGATACAAATACGTTGATCACAAAAGCAGATTCCTGGAAAGTTTTGACATTGATAACGTTTCAAATACTCTACTGATGCTTCAGTCTGGAATCCGAAACGTTGCTGGTGTCAAAGTTCCCCCAAACAGACAATACGCTGCTTATAAATGTTATTGCTGAAACTTCAACAATACTCACTAGATGGCTCTGTGCTCTTATCAACACTTAGATCCGCCCTAAGGGGATGTGAGTCCCATGATGCTAAGGGCAACGCCTGTCTGTCTTCCTGACGTCAAATGTTACTCACAGTTTCTTGAATGGAAGGTTTACAGCGGGAAGTACTCTGCATGTGATCTCACCGTTCTCGTGCGCTTTTCAGTGTGAAACGCTTGTCACTCCTAACCGGAATAGTACGACGGTCAGTCGAAGCATGCCGAGACGTAAACAAGATCGACCGAAGAAGATGGAATGTAAGTATTATTGACGTTAATCTTATGAAAATCGGTACGGTAAATTCAGTACGTGATAACCCGAGAGTCAAAATTTACATCATGGTTTACTCGATTTGCTTTCATTGAACATGGAAGTATATAGGAAGATTTTTTTATTCATTTAGATTTTACCAAATTAGTGTGGGACTAGAAAATTAGCGAGTGTAGAACTTTGGCAGTCTTTACCTTTAACTGTTCGGTATTAGTCACGGTACTGAGACGTTGTGGCGTGAACAGCAAGTCAGTGTAAACGTCACGTTGCTTTCGTAAGCCGCTTTATAATCACACCTACGTCGATTATCACTCACTGAAAAGCTATTATTTTAAACAAATACAACAGTATATTTGATTTAAGATTTCAAATGACTATGTATTTATATTTACAAAAGCAAAACATTAACAACTGTTCCTATGTAAAATTAGTAAAAAAATAAAAGTATGTTACCAGCCTCTTACCTAGGCTTAAACTTGTCATTAATCCGTCACTGAATTGCTTCCGTATGTTTTTTTCATCAACATGAACCCTGGGATATGTTTAGGATTAAGCATGAGAACATATTTTATCTTCAATATATTTTAATAGTTTCTATTCTTTACTACTTAATATTATGTAAGGAGTATGTATATAATTAAAATTTAATTGCATATTTTTTGTTAATTTACTTGTTTTTTGATGATACTACTTATGTATGCTTTGGGCAATATACAGCTTTTGGCTTTACATATTTTCGAGATTTTTTTTCCAACCACTTCGTAGCATGAATACGAGTTATACGACAAAATGACTGTGCCAGCACGTGAAGAACGTGATGACGTGATTCACGAGAAACTCTCGACAACCCGTTTCTAAGAGCTAGATGGTAAATTCCATGAAGACTTAATCATAGTCTACGTCAATAAATAAGTTACTGTATGTCAATTAATATGTTTAAATTACAATTTAATTCTAGAAATAAAATTGTCGTTTTGAAAATCAACTCAAAGTAAAAAACTAACTCCGACAACGGTTTACCGAGAAACGTCGTACTATTTTCGCACTTTCATTTTATTGTGAGTTATATTATTAACCCTAAAAATATTTTTCAGATTTATAGAATGGGCGTTGTTAACCAAAATACGTTATGATTTTATTAGCTGTTCGCAAATTTCTTTCCTCTTTGTTATGTTTAAATTTCACGTTTGTTCAAGCACTGGTTTTCCTAAAATTCGTTATTAGTTCGCCTCAAAATTATTCTATTTCTAAGATATAAACAGTGTAGGATACTTTATCCTTATATGTATCTTTTCTTCGTGTATACAACTGAGGTAACAACAACAAGAAAGCTACTGCTTGTCCTATATATGTACATACAAATAGATATTTAAATATGTATATATATATACATACATACACAATATGTATTTAATAAATTCGCGTATTAAATGAGATTGACAAGTGTTGTAGCAGATGTAAAAGTTGTAAACGTACGTTTTTTTATTAAAAGAAACGTTTAGTAACAATCAAACAGCGTTGAGAATACACTGTCTCTTCAATTATTTAACAAAACACAGGTGAAAAGCCAGTATCTAATGAAGAAGCAATCAATCAAAAATACTTTGTTTTTCCAAGTGAAACTCAGGTGTTCAAGCTCACAATGCCCTGAGTTTAACCAACCACTGTCCGTGGCCAGTTGTGAACATAGTGGTTATCCTTTACAACTATATTAGGTAATAATCCTGGTGTCATTAGGAATTGCTAAAAAAATGCAATGTTTTAACGATATTGTGCATTATGGACGAGTTAAAACTAGTGTAAAACGGTTAAAGACATTGTGTGGTGTAAGCTGACATATATTTCAGTCATCCAAACATATATATGCATTTTTATTAACAAACCAACCGTGACAAACGTGTTAAAGCAGATGATCAACAAATATTTGGCAAAGATTTAAAGATAATGCCACAGAAAAATTGCAAAGATAAAACATGTTATGAGAATCTTTAGAAAGTAAGAAGTCAACAAAAACGGGGAATTCCCGAAAAAAGAATTTAGAATCTTATTGCATGTTATGATGAAGGGGCATTATTTAGATTTCAACCTTGTCTCCAAACATAAATTTCATTGACATAGATACCACAAAGATCATCACGTTTTAGAGCTTCTACCATATCATTAAGCATGACTTAAAACAAGTGGACCTGAATTTGGATCTCTGAAGAACTCCTTGAGAAAGTTATTTTAGAAGAGCGTGTTGTGAATTTTGACAGAAAAGGAACATTATTAGATAGTTATGAAGCGATTTTAAAACGTATCCATGATAGCGAAGGCAGTAGGTCTTTCTAAAAAGACCTTACATATATATTCATTCATTATCAAAGGCTCCTTCAAGGTCTAAGAACACAGCTAGGATGTAGTCCCAATAGGAGATTAATAATGAAACTAACTATTCGCTGTGAAGGTAAATGGTGATAATATTTAGTTAAAGAGAGAGAGAGGTGACAGTTGATCATGTGTTCTATAAGGTTACAGTAGGAAATTCATCAATACATGAGAATGGAAGAAAAACATGTTTCCTATCTTGAGAATCGGGATGGTATCTAGATGAGCAAGCATTTTATTTTATCTCCACCAGAGGAAGTGTCACGCTGTCTTAGAGAATATTGTAATTCTGAAAAAGTGGATGTCTCATGACGGTCCACAATAGCTTCAAAAAGGTCAGAGGTTGATAGTGGTAAAACTGAGACATCTGTGGAGAATGTTAAGAAATACGAAAGTCAATTAAAGGCCATAAGTATGACAACTTTCAGAAACTTTACCATGAATACGACATTTGTGTTTCGAGATCACATTAAAGAAAGGAAGATTAATCTGGTGTAAATACGGATCTTCTTCCAAATCATGGGAACTGGGGACACGTCGTAAAATTCAATATTTTTAGGAAATTGGTATCAAGTAGTAATTCTAATAATATTAATAATTGTAGAACCAAAATACCCAGCACTGGCAACAATTGTAGTAAAGCAATGGATGCTTCTCTGAATGACTTGAGAGAAGACACCAAATTAATACGCGGGAAGATGATATGAAGAGAAGGACAAGTAAAGGAAAGAGTTAGAGGCAGTAAGGTTTTACAAGGACAGTGGTCACCCCTAAATGTGTCAGGTAGAACTCGCCACGAACAGTTACCGCTTAGAGTACTAGAGTTAAATGTAAATTTGCCAGATCTAGGAATTACCGTAGTTTGAGAACCATCATTTAGAAAAAAAAAATACGCCAATCATTCATAAAATATACTACCGCATGACCACTGTAGCCAACATAGTCATATTTCCACAAGGAATGAATACTTTGAAGTCTCCACAAATAATTACACGTGTATTCACTTCCATAATAATCGGAAGAAGCTGATAATCTCTAAAATTTACATGAAGGTTATGACAGAGACTTGTAACGATCCAATAACATTACTAATGTGCAAACTCCCAAGAGAGAACTGTCAATAATACAAAATGGCAAAAAATTTAAAATCTCAACGTACGATGAAATAATATCCACCACGTTCGCCAGAAGAGCGAACAAAACGGTGAACAGTATGACCAGGTGGATAGTGCTGAATATGAAGCTTTAACAGTGATAATTTGGGGAGTATAAAGATCCACATAGCCTGCAAACTCTGATCATTTCACTGTAACAGTTTAAGATGGTTGGTCGTCATTAGTTAAGTCTTAAGAGTGGGGTACATCGTGTATACTTTGAGAATACAGATGCTTATTAGCAGCCTTAGTGATGATTTTAATTCGTGCAACATCTGTACCAACCTCAGTATAGCAATAAATTAATTCAGAAATAAAAGGCAAGCGATAAGGAGATAATAACAAATTACCAGTTTCAGCGCGAGCAGAAGCATCGACTGCAACAATTTAAACAACAACTGAGACTTAGCGAGGTGGTCGTGATAGAAATTTTGATGAGTGATACGTGTCAGTATGGCCACTGAGGGATGACTTTGTGCCACTTTAGCATGTATTATAGCGAAGTTGGACATTTCTAAAATAATATCAGAGCCTTCCTGTGAGATGTGTTGCGTTAAGCATTAATTCTTGGGCTTCCTGTCGGATTCTGGGCTGTAAAAAAATAGCTGAATGTGGTCCAACAAAATTGACACGCTTTGGGAAGTCTGTCATACAATCTTTGACAGTTATGAGGTTCCCCACACTTGGAACAACGGATTTGACCTCTAGAGTAAAACGAAAGCACTGGTAGCACAGAATGAAATTACTTATTTAAACGTCACAGGAAAACGCTCGAATCCAACTAAAACATGGGTAGGAAAAGATGTCCGAGAAACGATGATAGGAACAATTCAGATGTAGACTGTACCACTCTTTTCCACTTCTCGTACGGTTTTTTGCTAACATAATTTTCTAACCAGAATTATTAAGTTCCTTGTGAAGATCATCTACACCAATATTAGGTGAGACACCAGATACACTTCGAGTGTTGATATCCAGCCAAAAAAGAAAAAAAAACCTGTCATCAACCACAGAGAATCTTTCCGTTACGCGTGGCACTCCAAACTGTAGTGAAAGTAGCTGTCAGCCACAACACCCTGTGGTACTGTTACATTATATTCAAATTAATGAATATAATCAGCTTTCACTGGCACATATAAACTCAACCCTGTTGTGGAAATTGCAAAAGTTTGTAAGCTGACACATGGGGGAAGAGTGCTGTAGTAGAAGTAAATTCAATACACGCTATTGAGAAATTTACAGCTGATTGATTCAGTTTGGAAAGTGGTCTGTAACAACATGAAACCAATTTAGCATATTCTAATGGGGCAGAACCAAAAGATGTGGTTGCACCCATATTCTTTAAGATTGTTTCAAAACGAGCTGGTCAACGAATGTCATCTTGTCGCATAGAAAACAAGGCCAAAGATAAGGGAACTAGTAACGCTAATGGGTTAATTTCCAGCATCGGGACTACTCAGGGACCCCGAATTAGAAAAGAACCGGAATTAAAATCGGATGTCCTGGTAATATCGATTTCGGAAACTAATAAAATAAATCTTAAAGAAATAATAGTTAGTTCTAAAATAACTTCTTAAGCCTAACCACTTAGCAATTGCACCCCCTCTTTCCGTTCTGCGACTCAGTCGGACTTCTGAGTCTCAAGTTTCTCACACTTCTTTGTTAATTAACAAGACTGAAATATTATTTCTCACGATCTACTAGCTCACCATGCATATCGAACATTTTTATTAAAACAATATATATCGTTGAAAAATTAGCGTACTTTAAAAAAATTATAGACACCCAGGATGTCATTAAGTAAAGGGACAGCTGTAAGACTACGGAATTACAATGCCAGAATCCGAGGTTCGATTAACCACGGTGGACACAGCAGATACACCAAATGTAGCTTTGCTCTAACAGAAACAAACAAGTATTAGTGGAAAATTTATTTAACGTCGATTTTTATTTATTATAAAATGATCAGTATAATTTAATGATATTATAGCAACTACATCTTTAATCTCTCGGTCAAGATTACTGTGTTAATTGGAAACTATAAAGAATGTGAACAAACCAAAGTGAATGTTATTAGTTGTGATGTAATAACTCTTTTGATTGAGTTAGATGGGAATGGGGAAGGTAAACCACAAACTTGAAAATAAACTATATTTTTATTATATATATATATTAGTATTTATTTAACCTTCAGAAAAAGAAATATCCAAAAACAAATAATAGCAATTAGTATTAAGGTTTTTAGCTAATCCCTATTAAGGAATCTGTTGAAATTCATAGATACTTTCCAGACTACCGATGAGTGCATATACAAAGGATTGTGTACGTTATATTAAAACGATTTTTAGTATTAAATCAGTTGTCACATGACAACTGCAGCCTTTATAAAGTCGCAATTGAACGGTATGTATCAGAACTACATTTTGAAATTGTTTGGTAATCGTAGGTAATATGAATTCGCTGAAAAATTGATCGCTTTTTGGAAGGTATGCAGTAGCTCTTTACGACGCAAAATATTCATAAATTCAGCACATAAAACTTAGCTCAGATCGGGGATTTAGAATCCATTGTAATTGATGGCATTTGAAAAACAAAAGTATATTTATCAACCTGGGGCACCAGAATCATCCAGAAAGGGACCTTCAGTAAGTCGTACCAAAGCCGCGATAAGAAAATCCACGAGAATCCACGAACATAAAAGTCAGTGGAAAAGGTCATCCAAGTGCTCCAAGCAACAGTACGCAATGTAATAATGAAGTATCTCTGTCTGGAAAAGCAACGCAAGTCATGTGTACACAATTTACTTCGACCACATTTCCATTCAGTTGTGCGTACTTCAAGCAGCTGGAGAATAAAACGGGTATTCATGCGTGGAATGTATCATACGTTTTGTTCTTTCTGCAATATTAATATTTGATTCTAAATTCATTTGTTGATTTGAACACAAGCAGATTTCACGTAACTCATCAATAAAAACCGCGAAGTTGATCCTGTTTCAAGTAACCTTTTTTTTTCCTGCGTCATTGTCCAAGTACATGATATCTGTCCGCCTGTGGGGAACATTGCTACATGCGACTCTGTTGAAGTTTAGGGCAACGGTCTTTACTGATTGTACAGGTAATAGCTAAAGACCACGGCCCCACCCATGTCGAGTGAGAATGACCAATCACATGGTGGCGCAGGTAACTGTACTTTAAACAGAAATCTTTCACTTTATTTTACTAGAAGTCTCTACTAAGTATATTCTGATCCTCACTCGGTGTAAAAGCGACGTTCTGACGTTGATGAACTGCAAGTACACACGCCGAGTTTTTGTTTCTTGAATTTTATAAAAATTGTGTTCTTAATGTATTGCACTTTATTTTCGTCGAAGTTATTATTAGACATATACATTCGGCACTGTTCCATATTAAGCGGACCTATAAGTTAAATATCAGATCTGAGCATATCACACATTACCGCCTATGGAGTTCTGTGCAATCGAACGGTTGAAACGGGTGCTTGAACAATTGTTTGTTTGTAGTTATGCACAAAGCTACACAATGGGCTATCTGTGCTCTGCCCACCGGTGGTATCGAAACCCGGTTTCTAGCATTGTAAGTCCGCAGACATACCGCTGTGTCTTCTTCATACACTAGATGGTTTATGGAAAGAAATGAGGGAGTAGTGGTGTGATTTTGACATGACTGCCTTATGATAGTGCCTCTTCAGGGCTGATGTCAATATGTCCGGCCGTCAACTACAGCGTGACATGAGGTGGCGTCGTGAACTGTAAAGAATATGACGAGGCTCTAAAATCGTTTTCATATAACGTATTCAAACCATGGATAATTAAAGTTGCCAAAGTAAAATCTGAAAGACGTTAAATATGGTAAATTGTAGGACGATAAATGCGAAAATTGTCGTAAGAGAGGTAAATGTTTCACAAATGGTCAACGACTAATATTCTTATACATACATACAATATTAATATCGTGATGATGCAAGTTATACATAATGTATAGAGTATTTTAGGTCTATATGCATATCTGTATAGTGATAGACACGCGTCATTAACATTCATAAGTGTTGTAGTGATCAAAAATGATTATATAAAAGTAGCGCATTAATATTATTTGTAATATTCATATATATATATATATATATTATTATATGTTGCATCATAACTACTAGTTATGTAACTAATAGTTAACGAACTAAAGTTTTAGAATCCAGTTCAGTGCTCATGTACGCATAAAATATGATATATTTATGAGCTGGACATTGAGCCATTTTATTGTTTTAAACATGTAACTTGGCGGAAGATCCTTATCAATTCAATACCACCTGACTTATTGTGGGTACGTTGCATTCGCCACTCGTTATAAGAATAAGTCGCTTATTTATAGATGAGGCACTGGTAGATCATTCACCAGAAGATGTAGCACGTGCAGATCTTTTACTTGAAGATGTAGAAGCGGTACGTCACTCATCTTTAGATATAAAATGGGGTAGATCGCTCACCCGTAGATATAGCATGGGTTGATCTTTCGCCTGAAGATATATCATGGCTATATCACATCCAATATATGTAATATGGGTATATCATTCATCTGTATATATAAATATAGCGTGAATAGCATGGGTAGATCGCTCGCTTATAGGTTTAGCATGTCTGTCATCACTCGTATCTATACCTAGCACAATACTAATCATTTAATGTTTAGACTGGGAGTATTCTAGTAGTTAGCGTGCCCGAACTGTGAATCTGAGGTTCATAGTTCGTGACTTTTTGCCGCAAAAACTCACTCTATACTTTGGTTCCGTTTGTGCGCAATAGGAATGTTGATCAGATGTTACTGTTCGTCTAGATAATTTGTTTGTTTAAAATTAAGCACAAAGCTACACATTGGTCTATCTGTACTCTGCCCACTACGGGCATCGAAACCCTGTTTCTAGTGTTTTAAGTCTGCAGACATACCGCTGTGCCACTGGGGGGGGGGGCATGTCCAGGTAAGAGTAGCCAAAGAGTTGGTGGCGGGTGCTGCTTCTTTCTCTTTAATCTGTCAATTTAAAATTATGGACATCTATATGCTGATAGCCCTTGTGTATCTTTGCGTGAAATTCTTAAACAAATAAACGTTTAGTATTTGGGCCTGATAACTTATGAATATAAAATTATTTGTTGTTAAGCACAAAACTAGACAGTGGGCTGTCTGTGCTCTGCCTACCGAGGTTATGGAAATTCAGTTTTTAGCATTGTAAGCTCTTGCGTTATAAGACTTGCCGTTGAGCCATCGAATGGCAGGAGATTGAATTAGTGTTATCTAATTTGAATTCTTCTTTTGAGATTAAAAGTCGACGGTACAGGCGTTTAAATTGTATTTCAATGCATTGATTGATATTGCTGTATAGACTGACATCAGATACTTAAATTGATTTCTTTTTGTCATAAATTGCATCAAACATAATATCGTATAATTAGTTTGTATTCTAGTTATATTACATTATACATTTTTAGTTTTCTGAAAGTGGTAAAGGGCAGGCATATCCATTTTATTGAACACTTGAAATATTCTTAGTCGTAAGAAAGGAAAAGAAAATAACACACTCAATGGACTAAGACTCTTCGTGTGCCTCGGGTTATGCAACGCTCAGCCCTGAGACATAGCCTCTCTCTGATTCAATGCCGTTTATTTATGTGCTTCATAAATTCGCATAGACCACAATACCAGTCTGTATTCACCGGAAGCTTATATTCGGCACTGGCACCTGCGTTACAAACAAACTCACCCATGCGCAACACGACGTATTTCTTCTCATCAATTTCAGCGGCACTTATCTCTTCAGCTATCATAGTTCTCTCTATCTCTCTCCCTCTTAAGATGTGGAAGACACATTTATGCAGTCTTATGAGCCTAGTCTACGAGCACACGAAATTTGGGCACGCTCCGTTCCGTATAAATTCACCTTTTTTTACTCAGTTGTTACGTAGTTGTGATATACAATTATATGTAATCAAGTTCCTTACCGAATTCTGTATAAGTATGCTGTTTTTATTATTTATTCAGATCATACATTTGCTAAGTAAAATCGTAATTCTTCAAGACTTGCTTAACTTGCATATAACTTATGCCAAGTTAGAAGTGGAGTAACACTACCGTGACTCAATATACAGTATCGAACTTTTGGCCAAATCTGGGAAATAGCTTCAGTTGTTTCACATGTTCGAATGCCACTTGTCTTATGCTTCGAAACAGACATAAACACTATTACGTCACATTAAAAACAGTAGCTTTATATTTGGGTCAGATCAAGAGAAATAAGCAGTTAGAAAGTGAAAAATAATTATTGTTCTTCTTCTTGAAGAGGCAAGGCGTATAGTAAACACCGTCACGAAACAGAATCCCACCTGTAGATATTAATCTGAACTGTGGATCCACCTGCAGATATTATCTGAACTGTGGATTCACCTGTAGATATTACCTGAACTGTGGATCCACCTGTAGATATTAATTTGAACTGTGGATCCACCTGCAGATATTATCTGAACTGTGGATCCACCTGTAGATATTAATCTCAACTGTGGATCCACATGTAGATATTAATCTGAACTGTGGATCCGCCTGTAGATATTAATCTGAACTGTGGATCCGCCTGTAGATATTACTCTCAACTGTGGATCCACATGTAGATATTAATCTGAACTGTGGATCCACCTGTAGATATTAATCTGAACTGTTGGATCCACAGTTGAGATTAATATCTACAGGTGGATCCACAGTTCAGATAATATCTGCAGGTGGATCCCCTGTAGATATTAATCTCAACTGTGGATCCACCTGTAGTTATTAATCTCAACTGTGGATCCACCTATAGATATTAATCTCATCTGTGGAATGTTTGATAACTGTAGCACATATATTAATATTTTCATGTTTTTTTTTTGATAATTTTAATGATTAGTTACTTTCCGCAGCCATTAGATTAAAACTGATGTCTTAAGGGCCTAAGGGCACGTGGACGATCTGAAATGAGGAAATGGCGTAGCGGTCTACAACGTTGCAACTGTGCTAACAATAGCTGGGGTTGAAGTTCTTACTTCGGCTGTAATCTTATTTCTAATCAATTTTAAATAATATACCATATTAAAATGTATTATGTTTGTTATAGATTAGGAAAAATAAACACTCAAAAAATGTTACAAAATTGCTGTTTTTATTGTTTATCCTCTTGCTTTTTTCCAGTACCCTTCACCAAACATAGTCACTCTTTCAAGTGTTGGGTAAAGGGTAGCCCTAGAGTTGGTGGGTGAATGGTGTTGACTAACTACCTTTTCTCTAGTCTATCACTTCAAAATTAGGTACGGCTAGCACAAACTGCTTTGAGCGAAATTCAACAACAACAAAATTTTCCAGTATCAAAGTCAAAATGTTTAACTGGACTAACTCGGTGTGTTCAGACTTTAATCAAATTAAAAATAAAGCTAATTTATTTTCAGAAAATAGTTATAGTAAATAAAGAAATTTAACATTTCTAAACATACATAAACAATTACTGCATTTTGCTTGATACGACTCATAAATAAACAAAACACATTAGTTTCTATGTATAAAACATCTAGAGGC
>NW_013665854.1:237774-240780 GCF_000517525.1 Limulus polyphemus | reverse complement strand
GAGGCACGGTTGTGAGTCCATTCAAGTCATCAGATTAATGGCTGGTTTGTTTGTAATTAAGCACAAAGCTACACAATGGGCTATCTGTGCTCTGCCCACCACGGGTATCGAAACCCGGATTCTAGCGTTGTAAGTCCGCAGACATACCGCTGTGCCACTGGGGGGGATTAATGGCTGGAGTAACATAACCGTAAATTTTGAACAGATCTGGAGTGTTGCCACAGCTCTTCCTAGTACTGGAATACTACAGTTTTTATGTTTCTGAGGATATCTAGACACTTTTATTTTACATTAAAAGCAGTAACTCGTATTCTATTTTAAATTAAGTAAAATGAACCGCCAATATGTGATGCAATTCACCTTCTTCTGTTATTAGTTCTTCTTCGTATTGTTGAAGAAAAATCACAACGTTAACAGAGTGGGAATGTGATACACAAAAACAAATACTCATAAGATATTGATTTGATCTAAGAAATGCAGCCGGTTTGATATCTGTGGCATTTATAGTAATTTCTAAAAAATATTTTGACACTTTATAATAATTAGTACATCCCTCAACCACTAGTATATTTTTTCTATCCAAAGTTTTCATTCTGAAGTCTACAACTTGCTAAAACAAAGTACAAAGAATAATAAATTTTCATAGAAATCAAAACAAAAACGTAGTGATATCTCATCAAAGCATTTTACATTTATACAAAAATGGCCAAATTAGAATAAAGGAGTTAACCATGTAAAGATGTGTTCCCCCACAAAAAAGAGCCATGTTATTTTACATAAAAGGACAAACCCTCTTAAGATGAAACTTGAGAAAATATTGGGGAATACTTGTCCTCATTTTTTTATTGCAACTGGAACAAGCAGCAAAATTAATATAAAACATGATATGCATATAAAGGGGGAGTTTGTTTGTGTTTGGAATATAACACAAAACCACTCTGCGCTAGCCGTCCCTAATTAAGAGGATATAGACCACCCACCGCTAACTTTTGGGCTACTTCTTTACCAACGAAAAGTGGGAGTGACAGTCAAATCATAACTACCCCATGGCTGAAAGGGCGAACATGTTCGATGACGGGATTCAAACTCGTGAGCCTTAATCACCATGTCATGCTAGGCTGTAATTTTAAAAGGGAAAGTACAGATGAGAAAATAGAGATACATATTACCTTCTTGAATTTTTATAACGCTCACACACAAACTGCACATTTTCCATCTAACGCTCAATTCTTTTTATTTTATTAGGTTCTAATGGGAGTTCACATATATAAACTCGCTGCTTACTTCGATAAAACACATGCATTAACAAAAACTTTGTTTTTGGCTTGAGACGAAATTTTAAAATATTTATTCTATTCGTCGAAAAACTAATACTAACTAAAAGGTACAAATTCTGTGAGAAAATAAGGTGAAACGTGAGTTGAAGTTTAGTATACTGGGTAATAAGAATGTCTACCCGAAGTGTGTTATCAAGTCCTCATTGGTTCAGCGGTAAGTCTGCAGGCCCACGTGGCTAAAAACTGGGTTTCGATACTCGTGGTGGGTAGAACACAAATAGCCCGTTGGTAGCTTTGTGCTTAACAAAAACAAACAACCTAAAAATAATTAAGACTTTTTATTTGTAATTCTGGTTAACTTTATAAACAAAAATATGTATTAATATAAAGTTGTTTGACAACATTCTTCGCACTTTTAGGACTTGCATATTCATACGTTTTTTATTTTTGTTTTTTACTTCTGAAAATTTGATTTGATTTTCCTAAGACTGAAAGTTTTAATACAAAAATTATATGAATTAAGGGGAAAATATAGGATATGTATGTTTTAAAATAATACAAAAGCCACAAAGATAAATTGAAAAAAATAATAATGCCGCATACAAACAAATATTATTAAGTTACTTTCTGAGAGTATCCATGTTGTATGTTCATCAAGTATAGCCCTCCAGTGGCACAGCGGAAAGTCTGCTGACTTACAACGCTAGAAACTGGGTTTCGATACCCGTGGTGGGCATAGCACAGATAGCCCATCGTATACCTTTGTGCTTAACTTCAAACAAACTTAAACTCATCACGTATAATAAATAAAAATGTTTGTTGCTAAGCGCAAAGCTGCACGATGGACTGTCTGTGCTGTGCCCACCACGAACATTGAAATCTAATTTTTAGCGGTGTAAGCCCTCAGACTTGCCTCTGGGCCACCAGAGGACACAAACAAAACAAAATACTTGTTTTTCTTGTGCACCTCTCTTGAATATGATTTTGCCTGGATAAACTTAGTGTTAACCCTAGAATTACCAACTGGGATGGGCCCCATCGATTTTTAGAGTTTTTCTAAAAGGTTTACACTCTAAAATATTTGTGGGCCCATGGTTACAGGGCATCTAGTAACATATGAATCACACAAAAACATTCTTAGAAAAATACCTCCATGTATGTTATCTAAATAGAAAATTAATGATTTATTCCATTTGTTTTGGTATTCTTAAGAATGATGGTTATAACAGACCAAAACATGAAATTCTGATTGTAATAGGCAAAAAACAAAAACAAACTTACTCAGTATGAAGTAGCACGTGGAACCCCTGCAATAATGAACCGAGTAATTTGAAGGTTAAGTTGTTCAGTATCGCTTCTGTTCCAAGTGCCTGCTCAAACAGAAACGTTGTTATAATCGCTGAGCTCTCTGCACACGGAAAGCTTTGATGTTTATTACGCGGTAAAATCAGTACAAGATGTCTTAACCAGTGTTTCAAGATAAACCGGTAATTAAGCACCTCTGGGGACACCTAAATTACAAGACGCAGTATAGAAATCTATTAATAAATAGTTTAAAAATCCTTTTGCAGTTTGGAATTATATGTATTTGTACATGTACAATTTAAAAGGGGGTAGAATTACAAGAAATTTATTGAAGAACAAAAATTAAAAATTGTTTGATATTTTTTACAGTCGGAAATTATGTTCAGTTGTACATCTACTATCCAACAGTGGGCTTAAAAATTGG
>NW_013665854.1:234506-237131 GCF_000517525.1 Limulus polyphemus | reverse complement strand
AGAAGTTCTTCAAATACCTATAGAATGTTAGGTTTCTTTTTTGTGAGTGTAAAACACTTCGAATTTCGAAGGTGGTTAAGGCACCCGACTCGCAATCTGAGGGTCGCGGGTTCGAATCCCTGTCACACCAAACATGCTCGCCCTTTCAGCCGTGGGGGCGTTATAATGTGACGGTCAATCCCACTATTCGGTGGTAAAAGAGTAGCCCAAGAGTTGGCGGTGGGTGGTGATGACTAGCTGCCTTCCCTCTAGTCTTACACTGCTAAATTAGGGACGGCTAGTGCAGATAGCCCTCGTGTAGCTTTGCTCGAAATTCAAAAACAAACAAACAAACCAACCCCTATTTCCTCTCCACACACACATCGAGCCTCAAGACTAAAATGACACATCATATCTTTATGTTTCCACATCCACAGCACTTTTGAAAACCAATTTTGGTTGTTTGTTTGTAGTTAAACACAAAACTACACAATGGGCTATCTGTGTTCTGCCCAGCACAGGTATGGAAACCCGGTTTTTAGCATTGTAAGCCCGCAGACCAATTTTGAATAACAATCAGAAGAAACAGTTTATAGCAATTAGGGCTACACACAGTGACTCTTGGTTTCAGAGAGTTACCTTAGATAAAATTTTTAACCACATTATAATTGGATACCCTTTGAATTAAACAACTGACGACTTTATCAGTATATTTTAGAGTTGACGTTTGTTCTTACTTATAATCTGGTGTTTCCTTTATTTTGGTTTTTGATCCTAGGTAGTTTACCTCTTTAGCAACAAAAGAAGTCTTAAATAAAGAATTTACTAGTTGTGTTTTGGTTGTAAAGCTACAGAATAGGCTATCTGCGCTGCGCCTATTGTGGGTATCGAACCGCAGCTTTTAGCTTTATAAGCTCTCGAGGATTAAATTACCTTACGCTGATCCACGAAAGTCGTGATTTTGGTAAAATAGATCTGTCAATCTTGTTAGAATCTTTAATGTTTTTGTTATTCACACAAAATGTATAAATATTAAGACATCGCATAATAAACTGGCTTCATCAAAGCTAAATAAGAATTGTGGAAATATTCACACAAAATGTATAAATATTAAGACATCGCATAATAAACTGGCTTCATCAAAGCTAAATAAGAATTGTGGAAATATTCACACAAAATGTATAAATATTAAGACATCGCATAATAAACTGGCTTCATCAAAGCTAAATAAGAACTGTGGAAATATTCTCACAAAATTGTGGAAAAAATGCTGGAGTAAATCACGATTACCTGCTCACCACAAAGAATATGTTAATCATAGGGGAAACTTGTACAACGCAGTTTGCATATATTATATCTCTCTCTCTCTCTTTATGATTGTATATGCTATCAAGAGAATCAATGTTTTTTTGTGGTCTTGTGAATTACAAATTTCTACACGGAGTAATTTTTTTCTGAAAATGTATCCAATTTTTTAACATTTAAAGCAACAACAAAACTAAAACGTTTCACACATAGGAAGATAGATACACAGACGTACGGACAGATAACCAGAAAAGCAATCAGACAGAAAGACAGACTGATTGACCTTAATGTCTTTAAGTCTGTTCGCGAATCAGTGGGCGGAGATGGGGATTTGGTTGGGTGTTTGAGCTGAACAACTGGTACTGCTGTCACGAGCCTTTCATTACAAATATTTTATAGAGTTCATATTTCCTGCTAAAATCACCACTCCTAATCCAGAATAAATCTTGACCAGTGTCATCCAGGTCACAAAAATATGGAAAGGATCAAGTTGTTCCACCGGTTCTACCACGAATAAATCACAACAAAACTCACGGATTCCTGTTGGCTAGCAACATACAGCATGTAAATAGTCTTATTAACAGCACGGGTGGTAGTAGGCAGATTCAGGAGTTGTCATCATTTCTATCTGCTACCCTCTATTTGGATTCGCCAACAGCATGAGAGACCGCGGTTGTCGGCGCTGACCAATGAATGCTCCTGGTTGTTGTGATATATTCTAATATAGGATATATTAGAATATATATAAAGAATATATATCCCGCTTCCCTGCCTAAAAATGTCTTCACTATTATAAAAACAATGCGTTGATATATATAACATGCCAAATTTTTAATAGGTCTGACCACCAAAACTTGAAAGCCGATACAATGTTAGTTCTTTTGTTGTACGAACAGCTGAAGAAGTCCTTTGATTGATATTTAAATTTAACGCTGTATAAATATATAAAAGGTCTCAGCAATAAACTACTATATCCACTGATTATAAATCCATGCAGGCTGCATAATAAGCTTATCTAACAACTGCTAAGTCTTTAAAATGCGGTGGATATGTTATCTTATTTAAAGTTAACCAATAATTAAAACTTGAGCTCGTGTTTTGTTACAGCTGAAGATGGCTCGTAAGCCAGCGCAAATGTTATTATGCACATAGAAAGTTTTTAATTAATTTTCATGGTAAGATATTTTGCTTCATTCACCTTCAATAACTTTGCTATTGTTCATTCTTTACTAATTGCTAAATTCATCACAACTTAAAATGGTTTGTTTGTTTGTTTGTTTGTTTAAATTTATGCACAAAGCTACACAATGGGCTATCTATGCTCTGCCCATCACGGGTATC
>NW_013665854.1:229862-234436 GCF_000517525.1 Limulus polyphemus | reverse complement strand
CGTTGTGAATCCCCCCACACACCGCTGTGCCACTGGGGGGGGGGGGACAAAATTGAGTTTATTTACCACATTTAAATTTCAGGTCCGAAATGAAACATTTACTCTGTATTGTTCCTGTGTTTTAACCTACGATATATTACGGCTTATATAGAAATACATAAAACAGGTAAATATATAAATATAAAGTTGTTTTACACAAGTAGACTTGACAATATATATTTGGATAGAACCCACCCCCTTTTTTTTAGTTTTCAGTTGCATGTGGAGATGAAGAAAAACCAAATAACATTATAGTAAATTTCGCGTTAAGTTCTTGATCTTGGGATCATTGCTTGAGGTTTGCTAGTTTCTTGAAATTAGCCGTGTAAATCTGTGTGTGGACGACAAAGTAAATCAGAGTGTCTACATGTCTGTTAACGTATTATCTACTTCTTACCTTCGATGACGAGGAACCCACTTTGAGACTAATAATGGCTGGAGACGGCTTGAATGGGTAATGAAGAAAAACTGATGATGACAAAACCTTGTCGAAACGTTGTACATTTGCTGTTATATTAAAGTTTTTCTTCATTACCCATTCAAGCCGTCTCCAGCCATTACTACTTCTTACCTGGTTTAACAACATCTACTTATTGATGTCATGGCCCACTGCATTTTGACAGTGTCATCGGCTTTGGAGTTCGCCAGCAAGTCTAAGTTATGGTTGTTTATCAGTCATTCCGAGATAACTAAAAAATAAAATAAAAATAAAGAACCACCAAGTTGCAAACTTAAATCGATCTAATCAAGCAAATTAGTAATTGATTTCAGACACCATTTGATTGTTACTACTAAATCTCACGCATTGCTGGTATAAAAAATAGTTATGTGCAATGGCATAACTACAAAAGATCCCCCCCCCCGCTATAAAAAGTAAGTGGGACCGCTACATTTATTTCCCTATAATTGTAATTACGATTCTGGCTGATTCGGGACCCCTTTTGGCTTGCCCCCCTTCTTCTTTTTACTACATTATTGCCTTACTTGTGGTAGATTTTTTGTTTCTTTGTTCTTAAGCTCAAAGCTACAAAATAGGCTATCTATGCTCTGCCAACCGAGGCCATCGAAACTCGATTTAAGCCTTAAGAATTACCGCTGAGCCACCTGGTGACACAAAGCCTCACATTAGGCTATCTATGCTTATAAGCTTGTTGAGATTCTCACGGAAGAGAGAGATTAAGTGTTTTAATAATGATTCGTATAAAAATGACTAAAATAAAAGGTTAAGACAAACAAAAAGAGACAAAAGCGTTGTGACGTTTCGCCAAGCCAACCGAACATCATTGAGATTTTTTAAACTTGTGAAATTTAGAAGTTTTATTAATTGTTTCGTTTTAACCATACACGTACACTTATGTAACCCGTGCGACACTTTACTTCTGGATACACTGTAGTTTGTTTCATTATGAAATGAAACGACTGATAGACCTTTCATTCCTTAGATCAATATGATCATGAAGTTCACTTTTAATGTGTGCGGGAATGATTAGATGTGAAGATTAAAATGACACCCAATAAAATATGTATATCTGAATTTTTCTATAACAGCTCCACTGTCTTGGTCCGGCATGGCCATGTAGTTAGGGCGCTTGACTCGCAATCTGAGGTTTGCGATTATAATCTCTACTCCACTAAATATGCTCGACGTGAGGGCGTTATAATGTGACGGTCAATTCCATTATTCGTTGGTAAAAGAGTAGCCGAAGACTTGGCGGCGGGTGGTGCTGACTAGCTGCCTTCCCTCTAGCCTTTCAATGCTAAATTAGGGACGGCTAGCGCAGATAGCTCTCGTGTAGCTTTGCGCGAAATTCAAAACAAACAAATACACTGTCTTATATATTTCATTCTTGGAAATTATATGATTGTAGAGCACTTCGGAAACGTTCTGAGCAAATACATTTTAATCATGTATTTAAATATTTACATATGTACATATACAGTATTGGGAATAAATATGACAACAATGATGAAGAAGAGTATAAGTTATAAAAAGTAATGCCTCTCACTTATCGTATGAAATGATCTCCACCAGAGTACAGTCATGTATTTTTGGCTTAGATTAGTTATCATCCAACAAATCAGAAAATGCCACGTCATAACCCCAGTGCAAAGCCTATAAAAGTACAGGTAATCATACTATTTCCAGTAGTAATAAGTTCAGTCATGGCTCTCAGGACTGAAACACCACAAGACGAGCGTGTATAACCTGAAGTTTGGCTGGCCATGGATGCTTCATTTGAAAAACTGCAGCAAGACTCTGAAGAGGGTATCTTAAATTGGTATTGTTAATAATAGAAGTGATCGAGTTAGAAAAACGCAGATTTCCAAAAGTCGTGTTAAGTGTTCATGACATGTTCATTATGAGATAGGCAATGGTGGAGAACAGATATTGCCAAATACCTTACTGTAAATACAGGTGTAAATGTTACGGTAGGATATACATTAGCTGAAATTGTTTTTAACAGCTAGTCTGAGCGTGACCGTATTGGTGAGGATGCCTGGACTTTGAATCCGAGTGTTCATGGTGCGGGTTCTATTGCCACAGAAAAACCGCGCTCTGCACCTTGGGACTGTGGATGCGCTACAAGAATGATGGTCAAATCCTACTATTTGATCAGAAAAAAGTAGTTGGTGGTGGGTGATGTTGACTGGCTGCCTTTCCTCTAGTCTATTAGTTCAAAACCAGATTGTTCTGTGTAGTTTTGAGCAAACATTCTTAACCCTTCGTTTGCGGTTTGTGTAAATCTGCCTACCACCCCATATGCAAAGATTCGCGAATTTTTGCGGCAGGCCATTCAAAATGTTGCGCGCAAAATGTTTGCATGGTGTGAAATCAACAGCAGTTGAATGGTTAAACAATTTTAACGACTTCATAAATGTAAATATTATTTTCCAAGTAAATCGGTTGAGTCAGATCCGAGAACTCCATAACACTTGGTACCTTCCCTTTTTTTTTTGAGGGGGGGGTCCCTCATAGCGTTTTCGTAAAGATTTTTCTTCTTTCAGATTCTTTGAAGACAAGAACCTACATGCAAAACTTCGAGTCGTTTTGTCAAAAAAAATTTGGTGGGTTCGAAAATCCGCTTAACCTGAAAACATAACGGCAATTAAGATTCACTAAATAGATACAATTCATTGGCAAATGTCAATACAATACAGAGGGTTTTTCTGCGCTCTGTTCACCACAGGGAAATCGAACCTACCGCTTAACCTGAGGGACCAATATGTTTCGACTTTTGAAAAATTAAAAACAAACATACCTCTTTATATAAATACAACAAAATAAAAAAATGTTTTATTAGATAAGGACCGGGTTGATCTTCTACATGTTTTCAAAGATTAATGTTAATAAAATGAGCATACTGTAAATTATCTTAAACTAATGAAAGACTCTAAAGGTTAAGAATTATTAGACAAAATTCATTACGATTAAATTTAAAATGGATTATCTTATTTTACGCAAAATGTTTTATTTCTAATTCTACTAATTATATGACATAAAGTATAGAATTTGCAACATACTCAAGCAGATGTAAAGCGCATGCCTTACATAGAAAGGTGAAACGAGAATCTTTGGCCATTGCAAGCGAGACAAAAAAAATGGTTCTACAAAATTTATTGTTTTACTTTGCTTACTACAAGTTGCGTGACAAGGAAATTATTTAAAATATGTATTATGCATCTTGGAAAGCATTATATTAGCTTACCAGCGAGCCTAATTTAAACATCTTTTCAACAGCAAATGTTCAAAACATTTTCCATATTTCCTGCTAAAAGGCCTTAGAGAATAGGCTGCTGATCACTGTTTCAGGAAATGTATGAAATCTTCGGTTATTCTACTCTAACTTTATTGTTTTGTGTTAATTAAAAATACCTTCATCGCTTCGTGTCATACATTTTCATATAGCAATTTCCTTGACGACATCCCCAGAATTCGGGTTATTCGCCAATTTAATATATAAAAAATTAGGTGTTTCAAAGGTTTACAATTTACCTATAAAGTCCTTGAGGTATGATGTTGAAAGGCGTTTAGCCAGGTGAGCTGTTGATGAATTTACGTGGTGTCTGAACAAATAACCAGAATTTTCAACTAGAAGTTACACAACGTGACAAGCCTTCGGGTTTTGAAAATTATTATTTCGCAAAAGTAAAGGCTTGCTTCAAGTTTAGTATCATTATAAAGTCGTTGAAAAAAAAAAAAAGATTGTCTGTTAACAATTGAGAGATCGACTGTGAATCTGCATTGGCCAATGGACATGTGTAGGGTGTATTTGATATCATATCAGATATGTATTTTAAAATGTACTTTTAAAATAGTTATGTTTATAAGCTGAAACTGAAACCTTTGTATAATTAATCATCCCGATTTCGTTTACATTACATTTTTCATAACAAAGATATTTTGGTAGGGATATCTCTCTCCAACCCTGTTGGAGTGTAAGTATCGTTGTCATGGTTTGACCCGGCATGGCCAGGTGGTTAGGGAACTCGACTCGCAATCTGAGGGTCGCGGGTTCGAATCCCCGTCCCACCTA
>NW_013665854.1:219468-229252 GCF_000517525.1 Limulus polyphemus | reverse complement strand
GCTAAATTAAGGACGGCTAGCGCAGATAGCCTTCGTGTAGCTTTGCGCGAAATTCAAAACAAACAAACTTGTCATGGTTTATCATTTACATTACAATTTTCATAACAAAGATATTTTGGTAGGGATATCTCTCCCCAACCCTGTTAGAGTGTAATTATCATTGTCATGGTTTATCATTCACATTAAATTTTTCATAATAAAGATATTCTGGTAGGGATACTCATTCAACCCTGTTACAGTTAAATTATCAACTCTGATTTAATTTAATTTTTTAGATAATTGTTTTAGTTATTGTCCATACAACATGTCATTATAATGAGAGAGAAGCAATGGGCAACTCAAAGTATCAAAGAGATTGTAAGTGTTATTCGATATATATATATATCAATGATGACTACAAAATGCCTTTTTTCCCCCATTTAAGTTTGATTGCTCTTTTCTAAGCGTAGAAAGTGTTGATAAAACGAATAAAACACCGATATTACTGCTTTCGTCATTCCTGACTTTGACTCGTTAATGCATGCGTACTTAACCACCATTTCAGTAATAACACGCTTCAGGTGGGTATAATTTTATTACCTAATGCCTTGGTCTGAACTTCGTTTACTGTGTGTTATTTGGATCGTAAGACTATTACCATTACTAATTTAGACTCCTAATGTCTTGGCAAAAAGTTCGCTTTCTTTCTAGTCTTAGAACCACTACAATTACTAATGTAGGCTTCTAACGCATCGGGGAAAAGTTCGTGTGTACTATACATTGTTTGGGTCGTAAAACCATTGCGTTTCCTAATCTGTACTTAATACCTCAGTAAGAAATGTGTCGTAAGACATTTGTTTGCCGTTGCTAATATTGACTTCTGTTGATTTTTTATAAATTGTTTGATGTTACTCGTTTTCATTATTAAAACGCGGACTTAATATAGACTCCCTAATATACAAATATTTTAAACGTACCAGAGTTAATTAATTAACTTTTTATCGAGGATATTAAAAAGGTTTCACGTATTTTCTCTTAACAAGTCTGACTAAAGAATTGCATTATCCAAATTTAACACTATAAAAAATGCCTGAGTGAATCTTATTCAAGTTTAACCTTATAAAAAGTACCCGAGTGACTTTATCTAGTTTGACGTTATAAGAAATGTCTTAGAGAACGTTATTTAAGTTTGAGCTTGTAAGAAATGCCTGAGTGAATCTTATTTAAATTTGGTACTGTTAGAAATGCCTGAGTGAACCCTATTCAAGTTGAAATACCCGAGTGAATGTTATTCACGTTTGGCAATGTAAGAAATGCCTGAGTGAACCCTATTCAAGTAGAAATACCTGAGTGAATCTTATTCAAGTTTGGCACTGTAAGAAATGCCTGAGTGAACCCTATTCAAGTAGAAATACCTGAGTAAATCTTATTCAAGTTTGGCACTGTAAGAAATGCCTGAATGAACATTATTATTAATTATCATTTTGCTTTTTGACGTCAAATATGACAAAAAGGCTCATAGGTCAGAAATATGCAAGTTATTTTCTGTTTAAAATTCTGTATACTCTTCGTGAACTTAATACTTCATGCAAAGTAATTTTCTCTGAACATGTAAATTAAGTTCTAATTCCTTTGTATTTTCTTGTGAAACCACATTATGAACAGCATTATTATTTATAAAGATCAAGTGTCTGATATTACAGTTATTTTGTATTATTCTAGACATGTTGTATTTAAAGGAGTACTGTTGCAATAAAGATACTAATTTTACCGCACATGTTTTACAGGTCTCTGCTAGTAGTGATTATTTTGTGGTGCACAGCTCTCTGCAACCACTTAATTAACAGTATTGTTTGGATAGTTTGCACTGCTTCTGTTTGAATTGGGCCTAGTATGGCCTGGTGTTAGGGCGCTCAATTTTCAATCTGCTGGTTGTGAGATCAAAACCCGGTGCTAAACATGCTCACCCTTTCGGTCGTGGGGGCGTCATAATGTGGTAGTCAATCCCTCTTTTTGTTGGTAAAAGAATATCCCAAGTGTTAGCAGTGAGTGGTTGGTTGCCTTAGTAACTTTGTCATAAACAAAACCAAACTGTTTGAATTGATTAAGATTTTCCAAATAATTAAGTTTTGTTGATCCATTTCTGGGGGGGGGGTCGTATGCTTGTTATCATACCTCCACGTGTTTTAATCAAACCGACCAAAATTAACTGTATTGATTTATACCTTGACAATAGTTACTGGTAAAAAGAACCGGAGACAACCTTCTACATGTATGTGGTCATTTATTAGCATTGCCAAGAGCCATGTTTAGTGAATGTGTGGGTTCCTGAAAAAACATGTTTCTTCACAGTTGATAAAGGAGATTTGATCAAACGGTAGCGACGTCAAGTCTATTGTAGTTCCTCTGTCGGCTGTGAAGTGAAACACCTTTTATGGTCTCACGAATCGAAACCATGATGATTACATCACTTGTCACTAAGCAACGCTTTACTGTGGTGAGCCGGGTAGCTTTGTCCCGATAGTATAAAGACACTTATAAAGATTTATAAACATCAGAAATGCTGTACGTGAAAAGATGGGGGTTATTCTTTTATTTGTTTATTTCGCCTTGGCGCCGAGCTTAGTTTACCTTGTGATATCTGTCGTTAGGTCTGTAGGAATATATGTACGTAAGCGTGCTTATTCTGTGAATCCGAGGATTCAGGGTTCGCGACTGCAAAAACGCGGTTCTCGCTTTGGGGCTGTGGTTGCATTTTAAGAGTGACAGTCAAATCACCATTCGATTAGACAAGAGTAGCCCGAGAGCCGATGGTGGTGTCGTTGACTTCCCTCTATTCTGTCAGTTCAAAATTTGGGACGATTTTGTGCAAAAACAGATCAGAAACATAATCTGTATGTGAGCATGGACAAATTATGTAGTGAACGGTTCACTGTAGGTCAGCAAAATTTCAAGTTATAGATTCAGATTTTCAAGCCTTGGTGTCACATCTTAAATGTCACTACCATGCCTTATAATAATAAATATTTCGGAAACTCACATGTCAGTTTTTGACTTCAGTTCGAATAATGTTCCAGAAATGAAAGTTCTGAGCAGTGTTTGTGCGTTTCAAATTCACTTAAGTTTATTTAACTAAATTCTCGTGAGATCAGAGCACCTAATTTATTTAATTATTTCACTGTCACAGGCATATATATGTTCCGATCTACAGCAATGACATGTGAGTTTTGAACTTTGAAGAAAGGATATTTCTCTTGAAACTTCCCAAAGTTTAACGGTTTCAAGTTTCAGATAAATAATGAAATACTAAAGCATGTGCATTTTTTTATTCTGTAACTAAAAATAAACCAAGTACTTGGAAAGTTGTTTATCTGTAAACGTGGCAGTGAAAGAGTTACTGGTTTCCTAAAATACTCTGCTCGTTGTGTTCAATCTTCAATGATGAAACTTAAACAAGTTTGGAAAAGATAAGCCTGGTATGATCTGATGATTAGGACTCTCGACTCACAGTCTGTGGATTGTGGGATCAAATCCTGTCACCGAACATATTTCGCCCTTTCAACCATGGGGGCGTCATTATGTGACGGTCAATGCCACTATTCGTTGGTAAAAAGAGTAGCCCAAGAGTTGGCGGTGTGAGGTGTTAACTAGCTGCCTCTAGTCTATCACTTCTAAATTAGGGACGGCTAGCTCAGATAGTCCTCGACTAATTTAGCGCGAAAATCACCAAACAAACAAACTGGAAAAGCTGAAACAGGAGAGTTAAAATAAAACAAAGATACGTGTCTTTTCAGTCTTAACTGCAATCCTAGCTACCAATTAATGTATTCAAACATTAAGATTATTCATAAATTGAATGCGTTAATAATACAAGCTCCTTTGGGTTGTATAGCTTTTGTATTTATTACATTATTTGTATTCTGACATTTTAATAAGACTTTATTCTCAACTGGCTCATTACGGGCTTTCAGGAAGAAATGTGAGTCTTTAGTATTTCAACTATGTCATCACGCATATTTCACGTCAGAAACTTTTCTCGAACCATTTGTGATTGAAATACTAAAAAAGACTTACTAACATAATCCAGTGTTTCATCAAACTTTAAGCCCCCCTCCCAGTGGCTCAGCGGTAAGTATAACGGCTCTTAATGCTAAAAAACGGTGTTTCGATACCCGTGGTGGTGACACCACAGATAATTCATTGTGCAGCTTTGTGTTTAAGATAAAAAAAATCAAACTTTGATGCAATTGCTTAGTTGCATGCAATGGCAGCTTAGGCATCAAATATATTAACTTGTGTTAATGTATCCGTATAGTATACCTAACATCAGTATATATAATGGTAATCAATATGCACGTGATAGCCAAGTAGTTTGAATTGTTAAGAAGGGCTCTAGTAACAGCAAACTAAGGCTGTCTCTTTATATCAAGTGGTGGGATATTCGCTTGGCATGCGATGAGTATCAAGTTCGATCGGGAGGACAAGATATCGAAAACATTTAGAACACAACAACTAAATAATCTTACGCAATTGTATCAGATTTGAATCAGGTTAACAGTGGGTTTTATTTATTAACTTACTGCAACCTTGAAATTGATTTATAGCAAAATCTGTTAGTCAAGAAACGGGTTTTTTCCCCACTATGATAAACACATATAACCATTTCAGGGTATGTGTATCTGTTTTCATTTTTATTTTGTTTTTAATGGCTAACTTTCATATATTGGTTCGATCGTAAAAGTATGGATTTATTTTACAATACTGACGTAGCTGGGCCTAACATGGCTCGGTGGTTGGGGCAGTCGACTCGTAATCTGCGAGTTTTGATCCCTTCACCAAACATGTTCGCTCTTTCAGCCATAGGGGAGTTATAATATGATAGCCAATCCCACTTTTCGTTAGTAAAATAGTAGCCCAAGAAATGGCGGTGGGTGGTGTTGACTAGCTGCCTTCCCTCTAGTCTGTCTCTTCTAAATTAGAGACGACTAGCGCAGATAGCCCTTAAGTAGCTTTGCGCGAAATTCCAAAAACAATAAAACATATTCCTAGAACATTACTGTGCTGGAGTGTACCTTTGCAGTAACTGCTGTTTTAACACGAATATGATTTTGTTATTCCTAAAAAAAATATTGTACTGGAGATGTATTTTCATAGTAGTCCCTGTGTTAACATTGACGTGATGATATGATTATGCTCTGTGTTTCCAGATATGTGATTCTGTTACTCCAAAGATCTTATTGTGCAAAAGCTTAGAGTATAATTCCCATGACACAAGTATGAACGATGCTTCGAGATAGTAAAGGTTAGATTTCCAAAATCCAAAAAATTTGAATATATTTTTCGTAGACTAATAATTTGTATAGAGATGGATGTACGGTGGATTTCCGAAATGAAAGGTACATATGTATAATTTTACAATAACAGCTTCGTAATAACATGTTCTCCCTCGGAATGGGAGATCAATATATCTAAAATAAAAATAAAAACGCTGCTTGTTTAAAAATTGTAGAGAACGCAGTAAAAAAAGAGGGAGAGAAAAGAACCAGAGAAAGTCTGCCATATTTGACGATCTGACAGTTCTTTTGTGGTTCAAAAAGATTACTCATGATAGTTTGGGTCTTATACGGCCTAGTAGATAGGGTGCTCGACTCGCAATCTGCAGGTCGCAGGTTCGAATCACTATCACCTAACGTGTTCACTCTTTTAACCAAGGCGTTATAATGTGACGGTCATTCCCATTATCCGTTGATAAAAGATTAGCCGAAGAGTTGGCGTTGGGTGGTGTTGACTAGCCGACTTCCCTCTAGCCTATTGTTTTTAAACTGGGGGGGGGGGGGCATTACCTGGTTGTTAGGGCGCTTGACTCGCAATCTGAGGGTCGCCGGTTCGAAACCCCTTTCCCACCAAGCGTGCTCGCCCTTTCAGTCGTGGGGGCGTTATAATGAATTCCAAATCAATTCCACTATTCGTTGGTAAAAGTGTAGCACAAGAGTTGGCGGTGGGTGGTGATGACTAGCTGCCTTCCCTCTAGTCTTTCACTGCTAAATTACGGATGGCTAGTTTTGCACGAAATCCAAAATAAACCAAACTAAACTTACGTGTTTTAGCTCTCAGATAAAGTGTATATCAAGATTTTTGAGTTAGTTCGTCAGATGGTGCATCCTGCAAAGCAGAATTTGTCATTGACAGCGGTAATGTCTTTGAAAAACTCTATGTGCGCGAGTGGGATTATAGAATGTCATTCAACATGGTATTATGTATTTGATTCCACAGTTATCAACTATTGATTTTACCCTACGTTACTGTTTTATCGACAGTTCGCGGTGGAGGAGAATATATACCAGATACAGTGTACAGGGAAGCCGAAAACTGTATATATACATTTCGGAGGTTCTATAGGTTATGCAAATACAATATGCAAATTATGCGGTGGGCAAAAGTATTTTTATTCGTCACATAAACACCACCTCGCACTCCAACTTGTTAAAGTCTGAGTCGGTCTGACGTCGTCAATTTGTAGACATATCTTGAGTACAAATACTTTTATAATACATCTAATTATTTGTGTACAACAGACTTGTACATTTTACCAAAAGCTTGCTACATTTCTTGAAGATACACTAAGTAGGTTCGGATGTATAGTCAACATTCTTTATCCAGTACGAGATCGGTGCAAAGGACCGACCCCGTACACATTTGGATAATGCGTTATAAAGCTCGCTATATCTGCAGAGACCGTTAATGGCAACAGTGTTCTACCAGGATATAAACTCATTCACCAGCATTGTCACAATAAGCTCGTGTCTTTACAAAGAAACTGTAACAGTTTTGTGTGTGTGTGTGTGTGTGTGTAAAACTGGACTCTTATCAAAATAACAACGCCACGGCAATCTCGGTGTTTATATTTCCTTCAACTCTAACTTTAAATTACAGTTCTAACTATGATCATTAGCTTTATGGTGTTTTGTAATTACGTCTTCTTGCCTTACACTCGTATATAACACATGATGATTAAAAACTGTACAGAAACAAGTTGAATCAAAATGCAAAGATTATATTTTCAAGCCTAAAACTAGCCTGGAAATAGTGTCTACAGTGTTTTCCCAAGCTACAAATCCCTATTTTGACTCCATATCTACAGTACTTATCAATTTTAGCCTGAATGAAACAAATCAAGTGATAAAGATACAAACAAAACGATTGGTATTTAGCTTAACAGACTTTTACATTAATCCTCTCTAGTTCTAACGACTTAATGAATATTTTGTTTCCCAAATAAATGCATACATTATGTCTTTTTCAGCGTTCATTGAAGTTAATGAACAATATTTAACAGCAGAGAACAAAATATCTTAGGCCAAAGACCTAAACCATTACTGTTTCTTAATATCAAATGTTTTGTTACGCTAGTGCCAATTTGGTGTTGTTGTTTTTTTTATCTTTGATCTCAAGCGGTCGTAATGAGAAACAGATGACACTCAATTCCCTATTCCCGCTGCAAGATACCCCACTATCTAATAAACAATAAAGCCCTAGGTTACAAAACGAGAACTTGGTAGAAATAGCAGATATATTTTTCTCTGGGGAGTCGGGACTTGCTTTATATTCAGTTATACCATTGTTCGAAAGATAAAGAATCTAGCTAGCAGTAAGAAATTCCAGAATTTTCAGAATGTACACCTTCGATCAGGTCACTACTCAAACAAACAATTTTTATTAGTTGTATGAAAATAAATACTTTGATAATTATTTAAAGCTGAACGTAACGTATGTTGTGTGAGTATAACATTGTGTAATAGCTTCCTGTCGATTAAAATACCTGACTAGTTAGTTGTACTCGAAAATTTAGTTGATTTGCAGACAAGTAAAATTCTAGGGATCAATAAAAAGCCGGAAATGTGGTAATAACGGCGTTGGGCAGAGGGGAGTTCAAAGTGGCAGGACTCCAGACGTAGAGTGGGAATGAAAAGCGAGGCACATGCATCATTCTGACGCTTTTCTGTAACGGTAATATTTGTCAGTCGACTTTCAATATAATCTTCAAGGAGTATTATGTTGTTACATTATAATCTGATCCCGACTATTACAATGTTTGTTGCGCTTGTGTGGGTAGAGAAAAAGGATTCTAACATGTAAAGCTGTAATGGTATAAAGGAGAGCAAAGACAAAAGACCAGTTTTTATACTATTAGCTCTGATGAAGCCGCAATAGAAAAATGTTGACTGAAATATTTTTTTCATAATTATCTGGAGAGTAAAAGACATTATTTTTATCTAACTTTATTGCCAAAATGACTTACTCATTCCAGTATACATTGCAAATTCTGAAGATCAGTGAATCTGTTTCTTCAGCATTTTGGTGTGAAGCGTAGCCTCCTTGATCAAGAGATGAGTAACGCATATGTCAAAGCAAGGAGCAGGTTGCATTTCGGATCTGGCTAAACTAGTTTCAACCTATATAGTTACATTTCTATTTAGGTTTGTTTGTAGTTAAGCACAAAGCTACACAATGAGCTATCTGTGCTCTGCCCTCCACGGGTATCGAAACCCGGTTTCTAGCGTAGTAAGTCCGCTGTGCCACTGGGGGCCATGAGTTTTTAGCTTGGTGGAGTTGATTCTTTGAGCGTTATAATGTTTGGAAAATATACTAGGTCCTCATTTTATCTTTAAATATGAAGAATCTACTTCCAAAAAGAAGTTCTCTCCAGCTTTGTATCTCTTGCTTGTTTGTTGAATTTCGCACAAAGCTACTCGAGGGCTATCTGCTCTAGCCGTCCCTAATTTTAAAGTGATAGGCTAGAGGGAATGCAGCTGGTCAACATCACTCACCACCATCTCTTGGGCTACTCATTTACCAACGAATAAAGGGGATTTACTGTTACATTATAACGTCCCCACGTCTGAAGAGACAAGCATGTTCGACGATGAGATTCGAACCCGCAACCCGTAGGTTGCGAGTCGAGTGTCCTAACCACCGAGATTTTGAATGGGTTTTATCATTGTATCTGTGAATGTTTGTAGACTTGTGCTAAATAAATTCATAAACAGTGATGCATATATACATATGCTATATTTAGGACCAGAATAATAGATATGAAACGGAAAGTTTATTTTCTTACTGGTTATGAAATTAAACGTTGTAAATACGTATTATTTCTTAGCTGGCAAATACAAACAAACTACCAGCCAGACGGATAGACAGATACATTTAAAATATTGGCAAGACAGAAGAACTGTTCATGCAGTAGGTAAACAGTGGAGAAAAAATGGTAAAATCCTCTCAATATCTCGAAGTACCAGTGGTTTCAAAAGTCATTTTCCGTGTTCAGACGACTTGTATTCAGGAAACCGATGGTCACAATGTTGTGAAACTCGGCGTATAGACAAGTTTCATCATGCGGGAAGACGACGTACACAGTCGTGTTGTGTCTTATGAGGACATCATAGTCACACTACATGGGACCTCTAGGTATAAAAGCATATTCGAGCAGGTTAGTAATGTGTATGTTATCTTCTGCATGATCAGATCGGTCTCCACACTGAGTGTCACAACGTTGTGTCGATCTGTTTCTTGAATGCAGTCGTCTGAACAACGGCACATACATGCATACAGAAAATACTAATGTACGTATTAAAACACAGAACAATCAGAATTCAACCTTCATGTAAACAATGTTTAGGAATAATGACTTCCCTAATTGTCCTGGATAGTCCATATAACTTGAGATATATGTTTAATTTAGTTTTTTAACAAGTTACCTGGTCTGGCTTTTCTCTATCTCTATTTTTTACGACCCCCCCCCCCC
>NW_013665854.1:193393-219447 GCF_000517525.1 Limulus polyphemus | reverse complement strand
AAATTACTGCTTGTTACGGCCAAGTCGGAATGTACGGTTACAGCAGGTTAATTAGTTTTTACAAGTACTGTCTGCTTTCTCTATCTCATTTTAGAACCCCCCCCCCCATCTTACTGATTATTTCTCAAATCATTATTGTATACTCAGCTAGTCTTTTGCAGGCGCACTACCCCCCCCCCCCGAATTATTATATACTTTTGATTACCACAAATTTTTCAATTAGCATCTGAACTTTTGGTTGGTTATTACAAAACATTTATTTCAATATATATATTGAAACATCTTTTATTATGTTGAAAAATTCAAAGTCTTTGTATAATGTTAGTACTTTACTGGTCATTCGCTACAATTAAATGTATATATATTCTTACGGAAGTGTGTATCAATGAAAAAAGTCACATATTATGGTGTTCAGTGGTTAGCATGTAATACCTTCATGGTATTATTTATAAACTGAACAATCGCTTTCGTTATAACTATGAAATAATATATAGAAATAGCTATAACACGAAGATACACCGTTAATACGTATTGGCTACAGTGATTCCCATTCTTGTAGGTTTGTATAATAAACCTAGTATTTTCACTTGTTAAAATCAAATTGACTAGTTTATATATATATATATATTCTAATTAATGTATAAACATTAAATTTGTGTTTATCAATAAATATCATACAAAGTTTCATGTACATTATGTATTTGTATTGTATGGCATAGCTACTAAGGCTATATGCCGTCGTTCCTAGTTGTATTTGTATTGTATGGCATAGCTACTAAGGCTATATGCCGTCGTTCCTAGTTATATTTGTATTGTATGGCATAGCTAGTAAGGCTATATGCCGTCGTTCCTAGTTATATTTGTATTGTATGGCATAGCTAGTAAGGCTATATGCCGTCGTTCCTAGTTTTGATCTATTGACCAGCAAGAAGACAGCCAACCAGCAACATCCTTCCACCCACTATCCACGCTAAGAGATTGTCTGTTGCTCTAATAACGCACCTTAAAGTGTGGGGATTATTTTTAGTATCACACGGATTCAAACCTGGATCGCCATCTCCGTATTCCAGAACTTTAACACGGGACTAATCCGCCCCCACGTCATGCGCGGATGCAGAAGCTAGATTTTTTTCTCTCTCTCTCTGGTTGGCGAAGGCGTGCGTTTCGAAGTGTTCTTTAAACCCAGGTTTTGCGTTTTGTGAGTAGATTAACGGTTTTGCTTTAGAAAGTTAAAGGATGTGAGCATTGTTTCAGCTATCAGAGTTGCCAGGAAACAGAAAAAAGTTTGTTTGGCAAGGTAACACATGAGACGCATTATGTATTTTTATCGTCAGGGTAACCAGGAAACGGAAAATGGTTTACTTGTCAAGATAACACATAGAACACAATATGACTTCTGCCTTCAGGGTTACCAGGAAATATAAATTGTTTGTTTCTCAATATAACATACGAAACACAATATGATATCAGCCGTAAGCGTTACATGAAAACAGAAAATGATTTGATTGTCAAGATAACACACGAAACACGATATGATTCCAGCCGTCAGCATTACCTGAAAACAGAAAAGAGGTTTGGTTGTCAAAATAGTATACGAAACGAAAGGTGTTTTAGTTGCTAATGTAACGAATGAAATGCGGGAGGACTTATTTTACCAGTTTAACGTGTCAAACAGCTGCATGTCTTCTGACAGTGAAAGCATGAAATACACGAAGGTGTCGACTCTCAGAGCTACCAAGGTAGATAAAAACGGATTACGAACATGTGCGAATTTTAGGACTTTATAAAAAGGAATAATTGGTAACATTTTTTTCTGAACCATCTGGAAGTTGTATAGGTCATATTTTGAAGTATGAAGTGACGTGAGATTAGAAAGATATGGAATTACTTTTTTATATTGCTGATAATTCGATCCAGTACTTATTTTGTTTAATAACAAATGTTAATCCTTGACTCAAAGAATTTTATAAATAAAATATTATCCAAGCTTCTTTTCTGTCTCTTATTAAATACATTGGCCGCTGAAACGTAGTCGAACAATTCTCACATATCAAACGTCATCACTCCAACCTGCCACATTCACTAAGTATAATTGTTATCAGTTGTCAAAATTACTTGAGCAGATAGAGGGCGTTCACCTGGTATAAAATCAGAAGCATGCGTAAATGATAATTGTATTTGATTAATGGTACGTGACAAGCTGTTATACTGACTGTCACGTCAGTTCAGGAATGAAAACCGTAGGCTATACATAGCCTGAAGTTTTGCTATTGTACCCATTATGAATAAGTTTATCCGCCTTTAACTTGCTGTTTGTCTTTTTTATGTCACGCCAAGTAGTTTGACGAACAAAGACTTAAAACGTGAATCACTAGCAGGTTATGTACTTTGTTGTTGTCGTTTTGGTGACACACCAAGACGTTTGACGAACAGACTTAAAACGTGAATCATATTTAAACTTATGTACGTTGTTGTTGTTGTCGTTTTGGTGTCCCACCAAGAAGTTTGATGAACAAAGACTTAAAACATCAGTCACATTTAAACTTATGTTAGTTGTTATCATTATGTATGTCCTGTGATCATCCCATCTAAACTTCTACAAATAAACCAGAAAAACGAGAAGCGACTTTTCTGTTTATCACATCTTTGACTTTATATTGCAGAAAGTTTTCGATATAGATTTCACTATTGAAGACATGTTTTTTGATGTTTAGAAACGACGTGATAGTAAATTCATATCGCAAAACTTGAGAGGTTTCGCCCAACTTAAGAGTTCCATACTGCTGACTGTTCATATGCCGTTATTACGTTTCTTTTGCTTTCTAAGTGCGAAGCTACACAATGAGTTTTTTTACACTCTGTTCACAGCGGGGTATCGAACCCCGAATATTTGCGTTGTAAAGCCATAAACTTACCGCTGACCCACTGGGGACGTCCACAATTTACCATATAATCGCTTATATTGCTTTCACACAGCAGGGTAAGTTAGTGAATGAGTTTATGACTAACATTGAGTCAGTATTAGATTGTTTCAAGGCTCAGGTAGAAGAATCTAATGTAACATTGTTTGAGAACTTTAATTAACAGCAATGCAGAATAGAAGAACAAATGTATCCGACAATTTTATTGTGTCAGTATTAAAATTCCCAGAAAATCAGCTTGAAAAAATTCAGTCTTTTAAACCTCAAATTACAGACTTATCTCTCCGGCAGGGGTTCATATTTGCTTAATACAACATTCTGAATAAGGAACTGATTAAACAAACATTGAGTAAAACCGCTCATTTTCTATTCAAAATACATAAAGAACATTGTCATAAACTAATTGGATTAATTTGTAGTATTGATTGTATTTCTGTTTGAATTTTGTTTTGTGTTACTCGTGTTATTAGGCGTCTCTAATCTGTAATGCCGCGGACGCACGAAAATTTGGTGCATAAATAGTATAAAACGTCGATGCGTTTAATTCTATGTTTAATTTGTTATTAATAACTTGTGAAATCTATTTCAAAGCGATTTTATTTAGTTTTGAAAATTTCAACTGTAATAATACTTGTTTAAAACACATGTGTAACGGTGACTTTAAAACCACATTGATAATCCCACCCACCCTTCCTCCCCGCCTAGGTTACCGTATCATTTTGGGAAATAGTGTATTTTGTCATTATGATGTTATGAGAGGCCACGATTGTTCAGTACTATGATCTGTTTCCACTGCAACAGAAAAATATCTTTACTGTTGAAGCGGTACAATAATTTGGAATCATAGTCACTCGTGTCAGTCACTCTGAGACTTTATATATTGTTGTACGACTGAGAACTAAACTAATCAAGATGATCCGATGTCTTTCAATGATTATTTTCACGGTCATGATCCTTTGTGTAATCTTGGAACTATAATATGATGTTTCCATACCTAACAACGTTAATAGTACACAACATGAGTGGAGGTTATAAGGACACGACGACAGATTCTCCGCAGGAGATTAACAATTGACCAAACAGTTTGTGCGAGTCATGCATTGTTTCTATTTAGTAAAACCAAGTCGATGAAGCAACTAACGACATTATTGTTTGGAGACATTACCGTTCGAAACAATCGAAATATCTATTAACGTTCTTCACTTGTTTTTGATTTCTAAAGTCACTAAGCATGCTGCTGGCACCGAACAAGTCTACTAACAATTCTAGACTTCGCCATCTGTTGAGATTGGGAGACATTACCGTTCGAAACAATCGAAATATCTATTAACGTTCTTCACTTGTTTTTGATTTCTAAAGTCACTAAACATGCTGCTGGCACCGAACAAGTCTACTAACGTTCTACACGTTCTTCACTTGTTTTTGATTTCTAAAGTCACTAAACATGCTGCTGGCACCGAACAAGTCTACTAACGTTCTACACGTTCTTCACTTGTTTTTGATTTCTAAAGTCACTAAACATGCTGCTGGCACCGAACAAGTCTACTAACAATTCTAGACTTCGCCATTTGTTGAGATCGTATCACAGAAACAGACATTAATAACTAAACATTAGTTTATCATGGAGCCTCTTCCAATCCAACATTTCTTTATGGTATTTCTCCCATTCAAACATTAGTATTTTGAGAGTCGTTTATTTCTCAGCTCCTACGATACTAACGATACACCATTCCAACGGTATCTTATTGTTCAATCAGCTCTTACCACATAAGTGCTATGGCATTCCTTTAGTATCTTATTATTTGAAATAGCTTTTACCACATAAATGCTACAGCATTCCTATGGTATCGTATTGTTCACTCAGCTCGTACTACACAGGTGCCACATCATTCCAACAATCTCTTACCGTTCATTTTTTACTTTTGTATTTTCGAGAATCAACGCAATATAGTTCAATTTCTATAAAACCTAAATATTGTCATTCTTATCCCACTTCTTGGGTCTCTTTCTTTAGTATTGGTCTTATATGGTGAACGTGAAGCTCTCTTATAACTCTTCTATAAGATATTCCATAATCTTGATGATTAATTAATATTAAACTTATTCTAACCTTAACCTTCAAAGTTGATTTTATTTCTCTGCTTTAACCCTAATTTCCACCTTATTAGGGTGAGAATTCATTTGAACTTTAATATTTCCTTGACTTTTCACTTAACCTAGATTTTATCAAGATTTCACATCGAACAAAATGTAAGCCCTATAAATAATTAAAACTGAATATATTAAGAATTATACACATAGTGAGGGTTGTTACAATGACCCTTCACACTAGAAATATGTTTCAAATGTATGTCAACCATTGCCACTAGGCTGAACGAATTGTAGTAAAAATATCAAACATTTCCGGGTATACTCGAGCAGGCCTTCTTTACAAAGTAGAGAGCCTCCAGCTATTTTGAGTTTTGGGGTACAATTTCCTTTAAAATATCGAACTCCTGGCAGTTTGATCCATTCTTGAAACCACTACTTCAGCTGAACAAACACGTTATGACTTTATTGTTTTCCACCTTAGCATTCGAGCTATTGGGACATTGTTTTATATTTTACTGAGAGAAGAAATAATTTCAATTTCTTTTATCGTCTAACGTTTAGCTAATTATAGAATGCCCCAGTTTCTAACTAAACTGGTTACTGACAATATAAAGGATATGTAGAATACAATTTTAATTTCGCTGTTTATCAAATTTTATTTGTACGCAGGAGACATTAGGCTGACTGTGTGGTTTGTAATGGATATTTTGAAACCACGCCTTCTTTCTCTATATATGCCAAACTTGGTGTAATACCCCCAACCCCACATAAACATATACATATAGTTGTTGATTGGTCTGTTTGTAAACTCTCTAACAATCGTTACCTGACAGTTTCGCGTGACTCTTGATGGCCTAAAGACAAAGGCGGTAATAATGGATTAGGCACTAATTTACTTTGTAAAAAGTATAAACTCACCGACAATCAGAAATTAGAGAACAGACATCACTATTATAAACACTGAACTTGATTAAAGAATTGAAGAAAGTATTCTGTTAATATAATGAAAATCTTGTTCATTGTTGGATAAACAGAGTATTATTTGTATGGTTACAACCAGATTTTCCTACACTTGACTATGAATAGTCTGTAGATTTACAGACTAGAACCCGTAGAGTAGGTGAATTTCGAAGCGAATTAGCATACAATAAAACAACCCCCAGCTGTAACCCCCCCCCCCCCGCCGTAATTTAAGGAGTGGAGGGATTCCCGCCAGGAATCTTTGTTTACAAATACTAATTATAATAATTATTCGTATATAGTATCTCTACGTATTGAATACTCTACAGTATAAAAGGGCCTATATGATATTTAGATCTAAATTTTTGTTTATAAATTAATGTTTTTCTGTTTCTTTTTGTTGTTTGTTTTGTATTTCGGAGTTCTTTTTAGTTTCCTTTCTAGGATAATTTTGTACATTATTGGTGGAAGATAGGCTTTGAATCTATGAAAGCAATGGTTAAAATGAGCAACAAATAACTGTTTCTAGTTTTGTTACGACGACCAGTGTATAAATATTGTTTGTTCAAAAATCGTTTTAACCTATTCTTTTAAATATTGTTTATTCAGAAACCGCGTTAGCCTTTTGTTTTAGATATTGTTTGTTCAGAAGCTGTTTTAAGCTATTGCTTTTAATATTGTTTGTTGAGAAACCATTTCTATTATTCTAAATAGTATCTGTTCGTATATCTGTTGTTTTTATGCTTATTTTGAGTTGCTATACTTACTAAACAATAGATTAAACTATTGGGTTTTGATTCCGTTTTACTTCACCATATAGTACGGTCAATTAAAGAATGCATTGGGTTATTACGTCACAGATTCTCTTTTCAATTTCATCTCTGGTGAAAAAGAAAAGAAATCTTTAACAAATACATACAATAGATTAAACTGTTTTGTTGTATCTCACGTTTTAATATTTATTATTTCGTACTGAGGTGAATATTCTTGTAGATGTTTTTCATAATTCTAGACCCTCATGTTTTAGATATTGTTTTTTTCGACTGCAAATTTTAAATGTTTTAATTCGTTTTAAAATGTAATAGTGTAATATGGTGATTTTGAGTACCGTACAAAGATTGTTTGACTTGACCAAGCATATAACATGAGGGGTATTTAAGAATTAAAAAGTACTCAAAACCAATTACTTTGCATATTATTAAAACAAATAATGATGAATCGGGCCAGTCGTGACCTAGTGGTTACTTTGCCCTCGTCTATGAATCCCAAAGTCCATTATTCGCGTCCCGTTGCCACAAAATCACGCTCCACACTTTGGAGCCGTAGATGCATTATAAGAGTGGCTGTCAAATCCAATTATACAGTAAAAAAAAAGAGTTCCCAAGAGATGGCGTGTGTGCTGTTGACTGACTGCCTTTCCTCTAGTCTATCAGCTCAAAATTGGAGTCTATGAACAGAAAGTTCTTGTGTAGCTTTTCGCGAAAGGTGTAAAACAAATAAACAAACGTGATGAAGCTCATCTATCTGTAACGTCACCTCAATATCGTGTTTGTGAATATATAATTCGTTGGTTCTTTTGGAATGTACGAAAAAAATTACCCCCGGTAAGTCAGCAGTAAACTTGGGGACTCATAATACTAAAAACAACAAGTAAACAAGCAGTGGGGAAGGGGGGGAACAGAAATATTATAATGTTTTTTTGTTTTTTTTAAGAATTCGTGAACAGTTACGTTTATTGTCGTTTTTTAATTCATGATGAAATGTTAACCAGTTCCAGCAGACAACGGTTTAATCTTATTACAGCGTGTTTGATATTAAAACAGTGTTTAGTTTAAACACAGTTTTTTGACTAAGCCATTTTTACACCCTTTTTTATCGTTTAGATGTTAAAATTTTATTTTTTGAAAGGTGTTGGCAAGGTGTTAAAAATAAATGTTTTAAATCATAATTATTTTTACATGCGACAACTAGCGTCAAGAAATGTGCTGAAGTCATAGCACTTACAATAGTAGCGCCTTTTTTTTATCAGTACGGATAAGTTGCGATTATTTATATGATAAGAATGAAGAATTAGTAGAGCCAGATTATTAGTATAAATTTCTCAAAGTGTTTAGCAGTTCTCTACGAACAAAAAGCTAGACAATATAGCTTTAGTTTTTACTTACTGGGATTATCATTAAAACCGGACGTTGAGGTATATAGAAAGAGGTTTGGCTGCCTGGGAAATAATTGGACTTTTCTTGATCGTTGCTTTACGGTCTGTGGATTTCCCCGGAGGATTTGGCTTGGTTCAAGGGCATCAATATAATGATGCTTACTGAGACAGTGAACAGCAAGACTCACTAATGCTAGAACAACTGTCGATAACGAGATAAAACGTAGTCTATGTGTACTCTGGATAGTAGTGATGTTATTGCAGAGCGAGGAAGAACTAATCTGGTCGTGAACAAACAAAAAAAAAAAAAAAGGGAAATCTAAAACTATAGTATAATGTCTCCGGAAATGTGATAGATCGAAGTTTTATTGCAATAGAAAAGAAACAAAAAGTGAACCTTTTAATGGCAGACACATTGCAATCTGTACAAAGTGGAAACTTTATTTCAAGTAACTATAACGCAGGCAAAAACTTCTTACACTTGTTAAAGAGTAGAATAAAGGTTTTGTTGATCAGAAAGTAGTCGTTGTCATGTATAATATATATCTATATATATATTAATTACTAACTAGATTATATCCCACGTTTCGGCTTCTAATCTGTTGTCGTCTTTGTGGAAGTATTGAGAAGGACTATGTTTCGTGGTGGATTCGATCCTGGGTCTCCTTGATAGAAAGTCAGGAGTGCAATCCACTCTTTACTTAAAATGTTAAAAAGTAGGATTAGGTGATCGTACAAGCTATTAACCATGAAAACGAGTGAATGAACTCTGCTTATTGTAGCTTTGACTCATATTAGGAAGGACATTTTTTTTTCTTCGAGTGAAGTTTTGAAGCTGTATTTTTTACCGTTTTCCACGCTCTTAAACTTGGAGAGGAATTTTTTTATTCTTTGTTAAGGTAGAATATGTTTTGATTTCCATGAAAAACAACTGAATGTGCTTGCGATTTTGCAAGTGACTTGTAAGCCAATTTACTGTTAAATATCATTATCAGTTTAAAGGATCCCAAAAACCTATAAAAATAAAACAAGATGTTTACAGACATTAAAAAGGTCACATTTTTCAGCTTGAAGATGAAGTAAGCTTCATGAAACGTTACTCCATATATCTTTGCGTTAAATACTTAATATATAACATTGTGATTTGTTTGAATTTTTATTTTAAGTTTGCATAATACTGGGTTAAAAAGTTTACGTCATTCAAAGCATACCTAGATTTAATCTGTTGCTCTTCGGTTGGTCAGCGGTAACTTTACGGACGTACAACGCTAAAATCCGGAGTTCGATTCCTGCAGTCGACAGAGCGCTGATAGCCTATTCTATAGCTATGTGCTAAAACAAGGACAGTCTAATCTATTATGAGTCAGGCATGATTGTGTAAACCGCTAACCTATACTTAACAAACAAACTGTTGGATCTTTTTATCATTACAAAAAAATCTGTTTTTTTATGTATATGTCATATATTATTGATGTATTATATCTTTTTACATAAATGTATAGGTTCTGATATGTACACTGTGATTATGTTTTCTTTCTGATCAATTGATGGTGTTTCTTAGATTTCTTTGTATCTTGAATTTAATAATTCAATGTTTTAAGTTTAAAGAAAAGCTCGATCGAAAATACAACGCATGATAATTATCGTTATACTGTCTTGGTTTCAACGTTTTTTTTTATTTTATTTTACAAACCACACAGTGTAGAAGTGTTGTAAGGCATCCAGTAAAATAAACTGAGTCTCAAAGCATTAGCATTTAGGACAGCTGGTAACAGATGCTTTACCTCATCACGTGACTAAAGGAATGAAGTAATGTTCTCATACGCATTTTCGTTTGTAGTGTCTATTTCTGTAGGGAATGCCTCACAGTGTCAGCACAATGAGCGCACCAAGGGCCTATCCTAATGGTGCTAGTTTTTATCTAAACGAACATTCCGACAAATCACTATAATCTTTGGAAGAATGTTATTTTGAAACTTAAATAAGACGCCTTTGTTAGTAACAACTTCTCATTTCAAAATGCAGACTAACTAATTTAAAACCACACAAAATTCCGAGCTCTTTTCTTTTTTAATGTATAGCATCTTTACGGTTGTCTCATCAAAATAATCGCAGTCTATCAAGTAATAACTGTTGTATTGAAATCTAGACTACCTATTTAAAACCATTTGCGGTGTTCTTCACTTTTGGAGTTTTAGAAATAAGATGTATAGGAATAAAAATAAAACCAGACAAAATTGTTTGGGTTGCTTGTAACTAGTAACTTGTATGCAATTACTATTTTTATTTTACTACGTGCTTAACTTTAGCAAGTTGTTCATTTGTCACTACAACCCAAAATTTGTTAAGCTAAAAATAAGTTAATATTTTCAACCACTTCCAGGTTAAATTTTGTTTAACTAAATACACAAACGAATAGTTCTTTTAAATCGCTTCGCAAAACTTATCAACGTGTTTGATCTTATAAACTGACGTGGTAAAAGTAACTTCACTTGTTATCACTTGGCCAAGAGCATTGTATTCTGATGCTAAGGGTTAACTAGCACTTAGAAGAAATTAGCAGCGGCGTCAACGGCCAGTTTCTGCGATGGTCACTTAACAGAACACTTACTTTCCCACTTCATTATAACAACATATATCTATGAAATGAGGGAAGTGCTCTTGTCTTATGCTTTCACAAAAGTGAGGTGTTGTTTCTATTATTTATATCATCTGTTTTACAACAGAATTAGGTATTTTTTATTTATTTTTTACTAAGTATAATCAGGCAGGTGGTAGCACTGTCTATGTAGAGATGGCTCGGATTGTTCATCGAAATGGTATTTTAAATATCTCCTCAATAGGTCATCAGAACTTTACATTACTATACAGTGTTTCCTTTTTTAACAATATCTTTGAAATAACTGAGTCACAAGTTCTGGAAATGTCTGTAAATATCATAGCAAAAAGTTTGAATTTCTTGTTCTTCTTTCTTCATTTTTATTACACGATAACTCAAAAACCAAAACAATGGTTTCAACCAATTTCACTGAGGTGACACAGTTTCAAACGGAGTGTTCGGTTTTATAAGTATTATTAATGACTAGTAGTAATTAAAAAAAAAATCCCAATTCTATTGTAAACGACGTTATTATTACCCCTTGAAGTTAGCTTTTTACAGAAATTGGTGTTCCTTTGAAAAGCTTAAGTACAGGGTGAAACTTGGTTATAAATACAACCTTCCTAAATCTAATGAAACACTGCATTAAAAACACAAGCAAACAAGTAAAGAAATAACTTTTAAATAAAAGAAGTAAATGTAGGGATGGCATTTGCATTATCCCTACATAATAGCACAGGCAAGAATTAACATATAGCAATAACTATATATAACTATTAAATATAACTATATAAAAATTTATCTTATTTTTATCTGTTAACATTCTACTACACTATGTGCCTGTGCTAATATGTAGGGATTATGCAAATGTCATCCCTACTATCTTGTTTGCATTGTTTTTGAAGGATTGATATCAGCCATCCCTATAGTAACTTCCGTTTTTAAAAAGTTTGTCTTTACTTGTTCAATCATTATGTGTATAATAAAGTCAGTGTTAAATATCTCTTTACGTAGCTTAGTAAAAATAGAACAGTATGTTCTTTCTTATCCTCAAACTGTGGTATATATTTATCTAACCATTCAATCGAAAAATATATCTTGAAAGTTTCTAGATTTGTTTGTTTGAAATGAAGCACAAAGCTACACAATGGGCTATCTGTGCTCTGCCCACCACAGGTATCGAAACCCGGTTTCTAGCGTTTATAAGTCCGCAGACATACAGCTGTGCTACTAGGGGTCGAAAGTTTCTAGGACGATGGGAGCCTGGCATGGATACCTGGTGGTTAGGGCACACAACTAGCAATCTACGAGTTTCAGGTTGGAATTCTGTCACCGATCATGCTTGCCCTTTCAACCGTGAGGACATTATAATGGTACGATCAATCCTGCTTTTCGTTGGTGAAAGAGTAGCCCAAACGTTGGCAGTGTCGACTAGCTGTCTTTCCTCTAGCCTATCACTTTTAAATTAGGAACGGTTAGCACAGATAGCCCACGTGCAGCTTTTACGCGAAATTCAATAAACAAACGAACGGCCAGTACTACGAGTTTTATTTCAAAGCATGACTTCCTTTTTTATCGCATGTTATCCGGTGATACGGAAATCCCAATGGTATAAGGTAATATCAATCGCTACCAAAGCAAACTGTTTTCATCGTGTTACGTGGATAATAACAGCGTTCGCGAAATCTGAAATCTAATCAATTTCAATTTACTGATTCTGGTGTCAGCGTGTTGGACAACAGAGTCGGGATTTTCTATTGAGTCAGTTGGTTTATAACAGTGACCTTGACCTAGATGTGATCTTAAACAAATGAGACTGGCCTTAAAATTTAGCGTATTATATATCAAGTAATCGTGACCTTAAAGTAACACAAAAATGTAATCATTTTTTCAAAAGTTATTGTGATTTGAGAATGAACTTTTAATGAATTTTGATACTAGAGATCTTAGCCTGAAAATGTTTGTAATACTAGTAATCTTGACCTGGAAAATGACTCTTAAAATTGAATCATGTTTCAAAGTTATGGATATTCGCGCAAAGCTAAACAAGGGTCATCTGCTTTAGCTGTCCTTAATTTAAAATCATAGATTAGAATGAAGGCAGCCAGTCAACATCACTCACCGTCAGCTCTTGAACTACTCTTGTCTGACTGAATAGTGGTATTTGACTGTACCTCTTATAACAGATCCACGGGCCTCAAAGTCCGGAGCACGACTTTTATTATTATCATTTTGTGGTCTGGCACGCTAACTACTGGACCACGATCGGCTCTTCTTAAAGGTGACAAAGATCTGAGAGTGAACCCCCCCCCCCCAATTTGATAATTTTTTTGCTGTGTATATATGAAGTCTCGATAATCTTAGTAATTACGTGACATTGTGACGTAAGAGTTGCTAACAGCGAGAGTACCCAACTGAGGAAACAACACATTTTAATTATTATAATTAAGAACGTAAGAACAATATATTTAGTTCAATATTTTTATCATTGAGTTAACTTTTAATTCTGATATATGTCGGTAGCTTGCTTTGATCAGTAGTTAATGTGAATTAATCAAACTGATTCAATTTTCTTCCTAGTAACGTCGACCTTAGAATGACCTTTCACCCTATTCATTTTGAATATTAGTAACCTTCATCTGTCATTAACATCTTAAACTACTAAACTTGACTTGAAAATATCTTCAAAACTAAGCCTATTTAGAAATAGGTGAGTTTTGGTCTGTATTTGAGATATACTTTTCATTTAGGTTTCAGAATTTGAATTGAAATTGCTTTTAAGCATTAGAGTTCGAAAAGTTAATTTTGGCGAGATACTTACTTTTAAGATTTAAGTTTTTTTGTTTTTTAACTTTATGGTGAATGTTAACTCTAAATCAGTTTTTCACTAATCTTGGAACTCCGCACACTCTTCGAACTTGTCAATTTATACAGTTTAAATAACATTTACACGTGTTTCATTCAAGATTATTTTTAAACGTTCGTGTGTGTTTGTTTTTATAGCACAGCCACATCGGGCTATCTACTTTGTCCACCGAGGTGAATCGAACCCCTGATTTTGGCGCTTTAAATCTGTAGATTTATCGCTGTCCCACTGGGGGACGAAAAGTTCATAAAAAGAAAGATATAATATATAATGCTGCATCTCGTTCTCTTTAGAAATCGTAGTTTGAAACTAAAGTAGTTCAATTTTGATATGAAGATAGATTATGCAGAAAAAAGTGGCTTAAAGGCATAACTTTTTAGTTACGTTTGCTTTTTGTATAATATTCTTCCACAAGGGCGTCCATTTTTTTAGGGATTGTAGTTATGTTACTGTTTGAAATGGCATATTGATCTAGCATTCATAAACAATTTGATAACTAAAATTTGATAAATTCCTTGAAATTTTGCTACTAGTTTTAAAACTTACCGAAAACAAAACATAAATTAAATCTCCAACAGTGAACTAACCTTTCTCCAAATATGTGATTTTAACGTACGTTTTGTTGTAACATGATTTTCTGCTGGGTTTTTCTGTTTTAGGAGGTAAAATTAGTAAAATTACTTACACATTATGACGTAATATGCTATTTTTATTTTGATCTTAATATCATTAAACGGTCTTTCTTTTTTTGGTTTCAAAGCTTTACATTACTAAAATTGTCCCCCGGTGTGTCAGCGGTATGTTTACGGAATTTAAATGCTAAAATCCGTGGTTCGATTCCCCGTCGTGGACAGAACGCAGATAGCTTATTGTGTACATTTGTGCTGAAAACCAAACAAACAATTACCAAAATTACTTTTTATGCTGTGATATTTAAAGCAGAAAAATATTTATCTTCCTTGAGCTCGTTAATGCCATAATAATATAGACATGTCACTTCGCATTATACATTAGTAAAAGTCCCCCAGTGGAACAGCGGTATGTCTGCGGACTTACAACGCTAGAAACCGGGTTTCGATACCCGTGGTGGGCAGAGCACAGATAGCCCTTTGTGTAGCTTTGTGCTTAACTTCAAAACAAAAACAACATTAGGAAAATTAGATTGATATTGTGATTTATAAGTTTATGAAATTGGAATCATTTTATGATCTTTAAGGTCCTTAATCCTAAATTGCGACATTAAATATGTAAATTATTAAAAAGTCAGAAAATGGCGTAAATTTGTGACCTTAAATATTAATTCTTATAAAAGTTACATTCAAATTTTTTGTCTCTAACATGATAAAATGATATTGTTGTCTTTAATATCTTTAACGTGATAAAGTGGTATTGTTGTGTTTAAGATCTTTAAGGTGATAAATGAAATATTGACTGTGATATTTTGACTCTACAAGCTTTAAGTTCACAAAATGACCTTTAACCTAAAATAGAATCAGATTATCTTAATATTATGGCACGTAAGGCAACAGAATTACATTCAGATTTTGATGCTTTAGATTATAAAATGAGCTTTATTTTGGAAACCTGAATATGTATTTAGCTTTAAGATACGTTTTCACTGGCAGATACTTCGGACTTTCAACAATTTAAATATCACAAAATTATGATCGTTCGAATTAACGTTCTCTCACAGAAAGCAGGCACGTGACGGAGGAATAAATAGCATTGTCGTCTTTCAAGGAATAGTAAAAATAAAATAATATATAACACGAACCTCAATTACTAAAGCCAGCCTAAGACAGCTTGCAAAACTAGCTTAAATAATTTTGTAGTTTTAAAGTATGTTTGGTAAAAAGCTATGTGATTTTTATGGAGTTAGGCAGGATACATTTATTGGCAAGAAACCAAATGTCACTTGTAAGGTGAAAAGCGATATCTATGATGAACTGTGAAAGAAGATTGAGACCTGATGATTGTTTTTTCACAATGGTGATAGTGCGTGAAATCACTTCATCGTACTTTGCTGCTAAATATAGCGTCCTTTAAGGATAAAAGCATCTCAATACAGCTTTTATGTTATGAACAAAGCTGAGAACGTATATCATTGAATCTAAGAATAATGTAAAAACATCCTTGTCCTTGTGTTCTTAGTCAACACTACGTAGCTGAAGTTAAACATTGTGGAAACAGTACTGAACGTAAACAAATAATTTAATTCAATTATATTTTTCATTAGACAATAAATGGTATATCAGGCTTATTTTAAAACTAAAACAAACCTAATACTATTTGTCGTATGACAAATATAATTGATTTTAATTACTCTTCGCCAACAAAAGGCATTCAAACCTTAAAAATGGTTATTCTAACAAATGGCTTGTTTAAGTAGCTTTCCAATCACTACTATGTTTGTTATATCTCAGCTGGCTTGATGAGCTCTGGTATTGAGTGAAACGCGTCGTCGGCAATAGATATGATAGACATAGCATAGTTGAAATGCTATTACACACACTTCTACTCAGAGAAAAACTGTAAGGAACGAATAAAGAATGTAGTGTTTAAAACCCCAAAAGACCTAATACTATTGTCTCATGACAAATATAACTGATTATAATCACGCCAGCAAAAGGCTTTTATGCCCAAACTATTTTATTTGTTTGCATTAAAAAAGAAGAAGCTGGAACTGGTTTATGATTGATTGTTATAAAATGATAAGTGGAACTGTGTACAAAAAGACTAGAATTTAAAACTATTTTTGTTTCTTGTCCCTCGCTTCTCTCCATTATTCCCCTATTCAAATATCTAGGCAATGGGTCTATGCTTGATTCGTTGAAAAAACAAAATAACTATTGGATACTGTAAGCTAATTATTTCCTCAGAGTTCTTCTAAATGCAGTGTCTAAGCCGTTCTATACGCTTTTAAGCTGACTTTTTCCCCATTAACTTTGTATTTGATTATTGTCAATAATGAACAGGATGTACATGGAATTGTTATTCAGAAATAAAAGTAAAAACGTTTCCACAAAATAAATTATATTAAACGTAGAAAAGAAAGTAAAGTACATTTGACCTTTTGTTAGTTATTTATTAGCATACACATGAACTTAGTTTGAGAAAACAAATTTAAAATCTACATTCGTATACCCAGGAAATGTGTGAGACGTCCCTCTGGTGGTATCAAACATGGGGTATTCATATTCGAATGCATTCGAATACAGTCGTAGGAGTATTCGTACTTGTATTCGAATATTTTGGTAGGTAAATTAAAGCATTCGTTTGTTTTGAACTTCGCGCAAAGCTACATGAGGGATATCTGCGCTAGCCGTCTCTAATTTAGCAGTGTAAGACTAGAGGGAAAGCAGCTAGTCATCACCACCTACCGCTAACTCTTGGGCTACTCTTTTACCAACGAATAGTGGGATTGGCGTCACATTATAACGCCCCCACGGCTGAAAGGGCGAGCATGTTTGGTGGGACGGGGATTCGAACCCGCGACCCACAGATTGCTAGTCGAGCTTAATGCATTCGTATTCGAAATCAATGGCATAGTATTCGTATTCGCTGAATGATGTAGTTAATACTTAATAGTGTAAGAGTAAATGTCAAATTTTGTACTCAAGAAATTTCTAGACTGTCATTATTACATTTGCAGCACGTTAATCTCTCTTTCAGTACAAGCTTCGTTCCAACTGGAAAGTTTACCGTGGGAACGAAGTTTCTACTGAAAGAGAAATTAACACTTTTCTGTATAGAAAACAACGTAATATAATACTCCATTTGATAGATGAAAACCTTAGCTTTCTGTTGGTTATAAATACTATAGTATTGAACGTCAGAGAGAACTGTTGACAAATCCTCAAAGAGAGGATGTGACAGGGGTGTGTGAGAAGAGGGGGTCTGATTTTCTATTTGATGGCTATTTAACCAAACAAAATTGAAAGCTATGAAAATTATGCTTTGCCTGAGCGATGACAATATTATAGTGAGTAATTTCCGTTAAATTTCGTACTTATTGGAGAGGTGATAAATACATTAGAGAAGAGGGAATGCTTAGAGAAAAAAATCACATTTCTCACACTAGGGTAAATTCAGGATATTTTTAATATTGCTTAATAATATCAAGAACTTTTATGCTATTAAATATATTATTAGCTACAGTTTTATGTTATACAAATACGTACAACATTAACAAAAAGTAGTTTAATTAAATTTTGAATGTAACTTACTAAAAACATTGTAACGTTCGAAGTAAAGATGCCCGTGGCGAGAGGTCAATACTCTTCAACCACCTTAAAAGTTATTGTATTACATGGTTATAAATCCAATTAAGTCACTTGAGAGAATTTAAGATGGCTACTAAACTGTCTTCAGTGGTACATGAACACTTCATACTTCCTACTGATAAATCTGGTCACATCAAGGTAAAGTGTAAATATTGTGAGCGGACTACTTCTAATTCAGGAAAAACTACTTCTAATCTGCTGACACATCTCAAGGTAAGCATTTTTATTATTTTTGTTAATATGAACTATATTCTATATAAATTGTACAATATAATATAGGTAAACTAAATTTCTCATGTGTGTTAAAGTATATTTTATATTACTTTCTTTTATTTAGCTTTATATGCTTTTATTATTTTTATTATAAACTATATTCTCTACTATATAACAGATATTATAATATATTTATTATTATTATAAACTATATTCTGTACTTTAACTAAATTTATCATGTTTTGAACTATATTCATCATTTTTATTATTATATGTGTGAGGGATGATGATGATAATATTAGTGTCTTAGAATATGAACTTTTGGATAAATCTAAATCAGTAGACAATTTATTCGAATGTTTTCCTGAACATGACCTCTGTTTTTCCCACACGCTACGGCTCGTGGTCAGAGATGGCATGAAAGAAGTTGGACCACTGCTGAAAGTAATTTCCAAAACATCAGCCATCGTGTCCTACATTCGAAAACCAATGCAAACATCTACTTGAGGGAGAGGCCAGAGTTCAGTCGGTAACACCAACACGATGGAACTCAGAAATTAAGATGATTAAGTCTTTATTTAAGATTCCCCAATAGAGGTTGGATAATCTAGATACTGGTACATCGAAATTAAATTTTAATGATCGAACTGTGCTTGCAGATTTGGTGACAATACTGACACTTTTTAGAGAATTTACAGTCCTCTTTTGGTTCCATGTTTGTAGGATTATTTGTTGAGGAAACTTTCTTGATTCTTGCTGCAGGAGCATTCGATTAGATTCATAGACCATAGCTATAGTGAAACATCAATCAAGTTTAAATCTGGGATCCAATGCCAGAGCCAAGCAGAAGACACTTTGTTGCTAAAACTGAGTCAGCCAGGCATGAACATATTTTTTCAGTGCAGAGACAAGATTTAAATTATGTCTGGACTGCATGCCGTTAATCTCAGACATCAGCACATAAACACATGACACTTCATAATTGGAAGTAACAATTTTCTTACCCTGGGTGAAACCTGTTGCCCCCCCCTCACAAAAAAGTAAGATCTTTAGTTTCCTTGCTGCCTCCAAAAAACCAGCCACCTCATCTTCAGAGGATACAGAGGTCAACACCTACCTTGATGGTCCTTGCATTCCTGAAGAAAACAATCCTCTAGATTATTGGAAGATCCATGAAAAAACTTTTCTACCCTATCCCTACTACTTAACCACTACCTGAGTGGTCCAGCATCCTCTGCCCCCGTTGAGCGTTTGTTTAGCATTGGAGGCAAAATCCTCAGATGCAATCGCTGCTACCTCACTGACAAGACATTTGAGAGACTTATGGTCATAAAAAACAATGGACAATTATAGTATCTATAAGTCTCCTTTACAAATATATTTTTTGGTCTAAAACTTTATTTCATTTAAAAAAAATAAAAGTATAGAAATGTTATTATTTGTTCAAATTTTGTTTGTTTCATGAAATAAAAGTATTGAAATCTTATCATCTGCTGTTTTATCATAATTGCATATTACCTGATAAAGTATTCATGAATACACTCTTATATATGCGTATTCGAATGCTTAGCATTTTTTCCTGTATTCCTGTGAAGTATTCGCATTCGATTATTGATCTCCAGTATTCGCTCCATCCCTGCTTCCTATACCATCCCGTTGCGTTGATCGAGTACGTTAGTATGTATATATTTGAACCGTGTTGTATGTTGCTTGATATAAGATATATATATGAGAAACTAAATGGATCAAACATTCTTTACGCCTTTGAATATTGTATATTTTTGTGTTTTGTCAAGAACTTTCATTTCAAAAATAAATAATGGCAAAAATCAGCTAACAATGGGTCCCTTAGCGAATAAAGGAATAAAACTAACTATTACATATTGAAATAAAGATTCAACAAACTCACTTGGATTAAATAGACTTATTGTGATTCTGTTTGTTTGTTTGAAGTTAAACACAAAGCTACACTATGGGCTATCTGTGCTCTGCCCATCACGAGTATCGAAACCCGGTTTCTAGCGTTGTATGGCCGCAGACATACCACTGTGCCACTAGGAGACCCATAGATTGTGATTCTGTTTTCAATGGTTTATAATTACCAAAAATGGTGGGCAGAGCACAGATAGCCCATTGTCTAGCTTTGTGCTTAACTTTAAACAAACAAATAAACAATTACCAAATAATTTCAGCCAGTGTTTACAGCCACACCTCAATCCTGTAAAACGTTTAACAGCTAAAACGCGAAGTAGAAAGTTCGATAAAAGTAAATAATACCAATAATAACAACCAGTAACAAAAAATATCCATAATTGTTTTTGCGCAACGTTTGACCATAAGAGACGTAATGACGATGAGATATTTTCAGTCCTTAGCGTATTTTAACGTGTCTACTTCAAGTAAAAAAAAAAAGGATAATAAAAATATTGCTTATTGTAAGTTTGAATTTCTGGAGATAAAACGGAAGTGCGCATTTCAATGATTATTAAAATTTTGTATTTATATGTTTCATAGTTACTATCCTTTACTGAATTGTTATTAACTGTATTATAATAGTTTTTCTAGTCATTATCGGGTAGTTTTAATTACTTCTGTTTGCTTGTTATAGGTGTTGTCGATGGCTTCGTAGTTTTAACTCCAGTTGATTGTCGTCACTGGCTTAATAGTTTTAACTCCATTTGATAGTTGTTGATAGCTTCCTACTTTTAGATCCAGTTGCCTGTTGTCGATAACTTTCTAGTATTAACTTCAAATGATGACATTTCTATTACATTGAATATAGATCAATCACGTTAATGTATCATGCTCTAAGAAACATTATAGCGTTATGTACCAAAAGACGAGTTTCTCAGTGGTTGAAACACTTAAGGGCACTTACAACGTATTTTTCACAGCTGACTGTTTTTACGTCACCAAATTTCAAACATTTGCTGTAAATCGTTAACATTATCAATATAAATTCCGCAGAAATTGAAATCAATCAATCATTAGTTTGTTTGCTTGTTCCAGAATTCCGCTCAAAGCTACACCAAAGGTTATTTGGTCTCATATTTTTAGTTGATCGACTATAGAAAAGGAAGCTAGTCAACAGCACCAACCCACAAATGTTGAGTTGCTGTTGTCTGATAGAATACTGAATTTAGTTGTCACTCTTATTGTAAACCCATGGCGTTGTTGCAGCAATGGGTAGATAACGATTAATCCTCGGATTCACAGTATGAACATGCTAACTAACCTTTGTGCCAAGCCTAGCTCAGTTATTATTGAAGTGTAAGGGTTGGACGTCGCACAATGCATTCGTTTTTATCATTTGGTGTAATTCTTGGTCGATCTCGCTATTGTTGCTGTTGTTGTTGAAGTTAGTGCAAAGTTTCACGATGGGCTATCTGCACTCTGTCCACCATGTAAAATAGAATCCCGGATTTTAGCATTGTAAGTCCACGAACTTCCCTCTGACCCACCAGAGGTCTGGTCAATCTACTGATATCATTATATTGGGATTGAAATTTTGAAACTGAACTCACTTTATGCGACACATGAGGTAAATGTCCAGGTTAGAGACCCTCTAGCGTTCAAGTATAGTCTTCCCTAATATTTAACCACAGATAAAAGGAGGACAACCAGTCAACAAAACCCATTACTGCAAGGAAATTTTTTTCGACTCTTTGATCCAAACAACGAGGCTGAATATCACTTTTATGATTCTCCCACAGCTGAATGTGCAATGCATGTTGTTACTTATTACAATTTATCCCGGACAAGCCTCAAATTGATCACGTAACATATTATAATTTGGAATAGCCTGAGATTGAGTTAAATGATAATCTAAATTTAGAAATTAAATAAACGTCGATATGCATCCAATTTATGACACTTGCCAACAAGATTGATACTCACAGTTTTTTTAATGCAAATATATTTTAATATACAAACAGTAATACAACTTACAATAACAGTTATTACAAATAATGTTCTATGTACAAAAGTTTTACAAACTTACAAACAATATTCAGTCCTCTATCTGTTCTGAAACTTTCTTGATATCTTATCGAGGGTTCACGATGAGCGAATTAATTTGAGTAGATGTAGATACAATTCACTTAACAGGGAGCTAGCTCTCTATTCGTTCTTCGTTCGTACGCCGAAGTATTCACCGCTGAAGTTATATACTAATGTCAGATGTGAATCCGCTGAAGTTAAATGATTTGTAACATTCGAAATCAAAAACGTTTCTGGTCAAATATTTGAAGTTCCCGATTAATAAGCGTTATAACAATCACAGTTATAGTTTACGAGGTTTATAGCACACCAACTAGAGCAAACCGATAATATATACTGTCTTTTGGCGCGTCACGTTGGTTATATTTATTGGCGTGAGGAGAGTTTCTCGAAATTTCAGCTTACGCAACAATATATACGATACACCAGTGTTTACGTACACACATATATTGTTGATTCTTAAACTCGAGAATTTTCTACAATTTCAGAGAGTAGGCAGGAACTTCGCAATACAGATTTAACAGTATAAGTGATGTACATTTCTTAATATAAATTTAATTTAAACAAACATCGATATTAAAATAAATGTATAATAACAAATCCGTCACAATATTTAACAGCATCACAGCTCGAACCTTGAACCCTTCGATCCGCACACCGGCACGCTAACCACCAGGCCTCGCTTAGCCCGCATCATTTAGTAGACATTAGTTCAAGAATGCTATCACCGAAAGCAATATAGTAGATTTTTCAACTCGTTGAAAGAACAAAATCAAAGCCGGGATTTAAAAAAGGAAATATTAAGCCTTTAGAAAATATGTGTTCTTGAAATTAAATAGGATGAATATTATTTGTTTTTCTAAAGCAAGAAAAATCTCTTGAAAACCTAAAAGACTGATTAAGTTAAAATTATTTGACGTAAAGTCTTCTCTCTAAAGAAAAAATTAAATAAAAATGAGCTTTAGTGTGAAACACATAATAACAGTTTTTGTAGTAGCTTGTTTATTCAAGAATAATTATAATATAATAATACATGAAAGAAATGTATTATTGTAAAACTAGTAAACATTTCAAAACTGAGCATTAAAAAAAAACAGGCTTTCAAAACAGGCTGAGATCAAAAATCATGAAAGTATTAGACCAACACAAGGAACGTGTGAGTTATTCATTACCACAGTGGAGTTAACAGTGAAAATCATAGGTTTAGCCTTTTATACTGACTGTAGGAGAAAATAAGGGCAAGCTTTTCATTCCATATCATTTCACTGTGATGTGGACACCACTGATTTAGAATTTATTTCACCCGCCTTAACTTGAACTAGAAATGTAATTACCTGTAATATGGGTTTTTAACTCTTAACTCACAGAGATGGTCTACCACGAAGACACCAAATGCTCTACTAAGCCTATATTTTTCACCACATAATGATTAGGTATGGTATTATACCTTCAAGTAATTGCAGTACTAAAGACTTGGTTTTGTATCTAGATACTTAACACAACAGAACACACAGCGTCATGTATGTTAAACACGTGACGTACAATATTTGGAAGTATTTTCTCCGGAGTTTTCATGTAAGGTATTATAGTGTTTTGAATCCGTAAATCAAAGTATTTTGTTTTAACTTCGATTCTCAGTGATTGTAAGTATCGTTACGTCAAAAAATATATGCTTTAAATTTCTACGTTTTCAGAAAATTTATGCTTTAGCGTCAAAGGGCTCTATTTAAATATTTTATTTAAACATGCATAGATTGTTAACTACATCTAATATTTTTGTTGTTGTTGTTGTTTCACTTAATTGTTATTTATCAAACCAGAACCATTATTGTTGTTTGATATAGCACCCATTTCTGTCGATTCACTGGGATAGTGTAGAATTGCATAAAATAGGCTGTCTGCACTTTGTCCATTGCAGGGAATCAAACCCAGGATTTATCATTGTAAGTTCGTATACTTACTATTGACTCACCAGGTTTTTAATAATGCACTTATTATGGTAGTTTAATTTCTGCTTTCTCAACTACGTTTTGTTTATTTACAAAAATATCAACACTTCTTCATAAATTCTATTTGTTCCTATTGGCCCTCTAAAATTGGTGTGTTTATTTACGATTGTAAGAACTGCTTGCACAAGTTAGATCACTATCTATTTTTATCACAACCACTATTTCAAGAAACAAAAAAAAAACAATGGATTGTTTAGTAAATTCAATTTTTCTTATATGATTAAAGCACAAGTTTCAGCAAACAAACACGTTATTAGAAATAATCACTAAACATAAGGATAAACAAATCACACAGCTTCTTCTTTCTCGTAACCTGTCTATCTATACTAACAGTTAACTATCAATAATAATTTCAATCACACTGTGTAAAATATGACCCTATTTTTGAGGTTAAGATGGTTGGTATAAGTTGTGTACAGTATGCCGTTGGGCACTGAATCATAATACGTCACCTCTTTAAAAACAATGGTTTTATAATATGAAAGAAAGAAAACTGTTTAATTTGCGATTCAGTGCAGTGGTGTAAAATGCCGATGTTGACGTAGCAGAGAGGCTTAGTAGGCCTAAAATATGAGATGAAAGTCACGTTCAGCTTCCAAGTGTTTTATCATATTCCACTTAGTTAGTCCATTACGGATTTAAAAGCAGAGAAGTATGAAAATAGCATTTCAGATCTGTTGTTTTGTCCGTCTCAAGCCACTGCTCATGAAGTCTTTCGTTAATATCAATAATAATCAGTTAGACTGGACCTTGGCAGATAAAAGTATATCTCAAATGCTATTTTTAAAAATCATAGAGAGTTTTAGAAAACTGGGCCATCAGTTGGATGCTAGTTATTTTTATAAATGACGACTATGTTTATAGTTTGCAAAGAAGCTTTAAAGAATAATGTATTCACATACACGAAGGCAGGCGGAGAATGCGGCGGATCCTATCGCATCCCCTAAATTGCACCCATATACAGTGTATATAAAATATATATAAAAGGTGTGAAAACAACCCCGATTACCATCAAGATGCTCTAGCTCCATTACAAATTACAAGATGTTTCCGAGGGACATGCCTCCAACCCCACAGAATGTTTTTTTGCATCTCATTTCCTTTTTTTACTCTAGAAGTACACTCTCCCCTTTATAAATTCCTGCCTACGCCCCTGGTCCATACAAGCAACTTTATTGTTCTGTTCAACTGCTTTCAACACTGTGTTGAATATACTTTCTAACTAGAACTACTTCTGCGGGGTCCCCGAAAGTGTTCTGTTTCAAGAATTAATATAACCAAAATTAAGAATAATAAATATTTTCATATCTTGCTTTTGAAGTTCATGTGCCATGCTGTGTTGTATCCTACAGAGTGCATAATTCTTCTCGTGATTCATGGCATGCGCACGTTTTACTGACATTACTACAGCACAAACTCCAACGTTAAGAGTCCCTTATGTGACGTCATTTTAGTGTCTACCGACTGACTGACAGACAACACACTACTTATAGTGGTGCGAGTTGTTAAAACAGGTGACCCCTCCAAGCGGCCTTCGGCCCCCTTTCAGGGAAATGACCAACGTTATTGTTGTTTATTTTAAAAGGCTGTGTCAGGTGATCTACTTGCCTGTGTTATGTGATCTAATTGGCCGTGTTATGCGATATAGTTAGCTGTGTTATATGATTTAGTTGACTGTGTTAAGTTATCTTCTTGGTTATGTTATGTGATCTAGTTGACTGTGCTAAGTCATCTAGTTGGTTATGTTATGTGATCTAGTTGACTGTGCTAAGTCATCTAGTTGGTTATGTTATGTGATCTAATTGACTGTGCTAAGTCATCTGGTTGGTTATGTTATGTGATCTAGTTGACTGTGTTAAGTTATCTGGTTGGTTATGTTATGTGATCTAGTTGACTGTGTTAAGTTATCTTCTTGGTTATGTTATGTGATCTAGTTGACTGTGCTAAGTCATCTAGTT
>NW_013665854.1:187501-192463 GCF_000517525.1 Limulus polyphemus | reverse complement strand
CTTGTTACATCCTGGTTTTGTGACGACTAACTTAAAATCATACTTGTTACATCCTGGTTTTGTGACGACTAACTTAAAATCATACTTGTTACATCCTGGTTTTGTGACGACTAGCTTAAAATCATTCTTGTTACATCTTGGTTTTGTGACGACTAACTTAAAATCATACTTGTTACATCCTGGTTTTGTGACGACTAACTTAAAATCATATTTGTTACATCTTGGTTTTGTGACGACTAACTTAAAATCATTCTTGTTACATCTTGGTTTTGTGACGACTAACTTAAAATCATTCTTGTTACATCTTGGTTTTGTGACGACTGTCTTCTTACTAGAATGTTAAATACCCAACCTTTTGACGAGAGTGTTTTTAGCACTCAAGACGGCTCAATATTTGTTGTTGTTTTTTAACAAACTTGAAATAAATGTAACGGAACGAATGTATTACTGTTTTAACACGTTAATATACACGCAAGAATTATTATTTGGAATATATATTTGATCATGAACATTTCTGTTTCTTTGTATAAAATTCTCTACACTGATCATTATTAGTAAATATTCCTATGTTCTAAAAATCTTCTGAAATATTAAACTGACCTACACGTTGGAAAGAGTATGTTGTTTTAGTACACCAATTTAATGACTTCTTTCCAAAGTATACGTACATATTTCACGGCATTTTAGGTATTAGGCCCTTCTTAAAAGTTAATGTTTGGAAATATATAAACTAATAGTTTGTTCTTATATGTGTTGTGTATTTTGTGTCATGATTTGTGATCGTTTAAACAGACGATGTGGCGTGGGTTTTATAATTCTTATCAGTTGTTCCAGCATGACTTTTTTTTTTTAGCTAGTTAATCATCCATTACTACGATTATTACTTAACAGTATCGCGTACTTTATGTTTTTATCATAGGCGGTTCTCTTGATTAAAACAGGCCAAGTTCGTATTATGTGTTTGATTTCGTCTAGACTGCGTCAGAAAACAGTCAAACTATTTATAATTTATGTTTTTCAAAAGTATCATTTTGTTTTCCATTTTAGGAAAAAAAAATAAATATCCTTAAGTTAAAATCATTTAAAGTGTATACATATAATATTCTGTAATAATCGTTATTTCTTTAAAAATTAATTTTGTATTAAGCTCTGTGAAACTACAAATCTTGTGCGATAATGCTGTGTTAACTTTAATCCTTCTAGAATGAAACAGGTTCAGAATCAAACATAATATAAAAAAGTGGATTCCATTCACACTATTTGAAATATTCCGCCTTCGATTGACAAACAATATTCCTGCTTGGAGTGAATGATTCGTCTCTATCTGGGGTCCTCCCAAGTGTGTCTGTTTCTTGTTTTCCCCCCTGTAGTTATCCGTGCTGATGTTTTATTGTAGTTTCTCTCTGTGCGTGCTAGTTTTTCCAACAACCATCAAAGCGATCCAGGTATTTATAGATTACAAAGATAAATCTGACTGTCATCTTTATTTGTCAGGCGTAGACGTTGTCTGCCAGAATCTCGCTTTGGGTGGAAAAACCCTGTAAAGAATTCTGGGAAAGCTCCCAAAGGGGTAATGGACAGCAAGTGGCTTAGGACAACATGCCGGGGGTAGAAGCAAATACAAGTTTGTAGCGACGCATAATGATTTATAGTTATTGTCTATCTTGCAATCTACACTGTCTCATTATCAGCGATATCGTCGCGTAATGGTCGTTGTTATGGTAACGTTGATTTCTGCCTGCTGTCGATTGTTCGTGTCTTCCTTTATGATCATGCGTTAACAACTTCGTCACTAGAAGTATTTTCTTTACCGGAAGGCGCCGCTGTTTATTTTGTTTAATGTTAAATTTTGAGTCTAAAATTAATTAAAACGCGATAATCGAAATCGGATAATTTTTTACAATTTACAAAATATCTTGTTCTTTTACTTAAAACGTCATAAAAGTTTGGCCTAATTAATGCATTTGCGAGAAAATTTGGACACTTAATTTAGTTCTATTAATTGGATAATATTTTAGGACTAGTTTTGGATACGTATAATCTAACATGTGATCAACATTTGTAAACAATATAATTTAATAACGTCATATGATGCAAAATGTATGCTCTCGAGAAACAAATATTTTCGAATATAAGTGCATTTAATAATAATAATAATAATAGTGTTATAATAATCACATAAATATTTCTGCTAAAGGATTGGAATAATTTCACAATATGAACAGTATCTTAATTATATTGGTTTTATCTGAGCAATTTTAGCATCTTAAGTCTGAAGTTGTTTGATTTTTGGTTGCGATGTATGTGTGACTCCCTCTTACACTGGAAACAATTTAATTATCTTACAGGTGAAATTTGCTAGATTATCTAATAGACCTAACTGTTCAATTATTTTATGTTCGTGGACAATCTCGTGAACTTTAAAACTGTTTAGTTATCATATACCAGTATTCTGTTGGACTATCTTATAGACTGGATACAGTTTAATTATCATATGCCAGTATTCTGTTGGACTATCTTATAGACTGGATACAGTTTAATTATCATATGCCAGTATTCTGTTGGACTATCTTATAGACTGGATACAGTTTAATTATCATATGCCAGTATTCTGTTGGACTATCTTATAGATTGGATACAGTTTAATTATCATATGCCAGTATTCTGTTGGACTATCTTAGAGACTGGATACTGTTTAGTCATTACATCCCAGTATTCTGTTGGACTATCTTAGAGACTGGATACAGTTTAGTTATCACATATGAGTATTCTGTGGGACTATCTTATATACTGGATACTGTTTAGTTATCACATACCAGTATTCTATGGGACTATATTATAGATTGGATACTGTTTAGTTATCACATACTAGTATTCTGTTGGACTATCTTACTGTCTGGATATAGTTTAGTTATCACATACCAGTATTTTGTTGGACTATGTTATAGATTGGATACTGTTTAGTTATCACATACTAGTATTCTGTTGGACTATCTTAGAGACTGGATACTGTTTAATTATCACATCCCAGTATTATGTTGGACTATCTTACAGACTGGATACATTTTAATTATCACATCCCAGTATTATGTTGGACTATCTTACAGACTGGATACATTTTAATTATCACATAACAGTATTCTGTTGGATTTTACATGGATAATAAAATCCCTACATTACTGGCTTCCTCACTGGCAAAACAAATAGAACCAGAATTTCCAATCGTAAAATGCTCCTTTTTGTAAAATAGTCATTAAAGTAATATTCTAAAGTTAACTAAAGGAAAGGTATAATGAGGAAAGCTGAGATTCTCTTCAAACACCAAGCTTTCGATAGACAAAGTGGGGAAGCCAGTAATGTACTGATCTTATTCTCCATGTAATGTCGAGATAGCTTAGTCTGCTATGTAATCATTAGCCGGATCAAGTGATACGTCCAGTTCCATCCCTATCTTGTTTGGTTCCTGTTTTTAAATTCAGTAGCCAACCATACATAGCTTTTTTATTTAGCGATAATTCTTTTCCTTATACTTGTATTATTTTGGATAATCTGTCTGACAAAGAAAACGGCGTACCAAGTACTATAATATTTGTTTTTAGCAGAACGTTACGCAATAGGTTATCTGTTCTGTGCCTACAGCGAGTATCAAACCAGACGTTTTAGCGTTATAAGCCTTCAAGCTTACTATTGAGCCTGCTGGGGAAGTTTGTTATCAATCCCACTTGCGCTTGTACAGTTTTCACTTGCGTTGTTTGGAGGGAGTGTTTGAAATCTTCTACATGTTACGTTGATATTGAAACGTACGATATCTAAGGTTTATATGATTATAAGAAATGCACCAACCCAGACACACCGTATCTCATTGTCGATACTTGTTTACATTGAGCTTATTTCTCTCTTTGATCAAGTAAGTTTGGAATGTCAACGTATGGTAGTTTCTCAGTACTGTATTCGTATAAACAAGAGAAAAATAAATAATGTTGTTTTTATATGTCGGTTAAAATGTTGCCTAGTATAAAATGCCAAATTTTCTGGATTGTATCATTTGTTGTGAAGTGTTTATATTAACACCATCTCAGCAGGAACTAGAACTTGATAATAAACATTCATCACTGCACATGGGGTGGGTTTTTTATTAGGTTTACTCTCAACCGAAGCAGCTAACTGGATTATATATGTTGTTAGGGAAAAAAGTTTCCAAAAATACCATCAACAACTCGTATTTTGCCTTCTTTCTTTCTTTTGTAGCAAAAAGAAAAAAAAATGCTCGATTGTCGCCTTTTCGTAAAACAGACCATAACAAAGGTCGTTACCGTGTCAGGTTTATCCTCTAGAATCAACTGATATGTGCATTAGAATTGTTTTCCCTTTATTACACTTTAACAATAATAATTTCCGCTTACACAGAACGTATTGTTGTAAATATAAATGTTTTAATAACAATAAGTCCCCCGGAGGGACAGCTGTAAGTTTACGGAATTACAACGCCAAAATATGGGATTCAATTCCCCACAGTGGAAACAGCAGATAGCCAAACGTGGCTTTGCTCTAAAACAAAACAAAAACAAATTAATAGTAAATTGCTAAATTCCGATAAACCATGGACATCCACAGTTCCGTATCTCTCCAATCGTGAAAAGCATGAACAGTAAATTCATTAATTTTTACGGATTGGATTATAAAAATAACTAAGTATTAGGTCGTCAAGAAATTAATGTCACCTTTTTTTTAAATGAAAAAACCCGAACAACTTATATATCAAAACAAAACATCTATTAAATGAAATAGTCTCAATTGTTATCGATGATGCTTTTCCATCTTACGATCGGGTTGTTAATGCCCTGATTAAAGAAATCACTTGGCTTTGAAGCAAAAAAACATGTCGATGTCCTCCTTAACACCTTCCACATTTGCATACGTTTTCCTATTAACATGGTGTTGCAGCGAACGAAAAAGATGGTA
>NW_013665854.1:165167-186729 GCF_000517525.1 Limulus polyphemus | reverse complement strand
AGGCGTTCGTTTAACTATTATACGTGATGTACGTTTTTTGGGGGGTGGTTAACGAAAGTGTTCCAGACCACGACATTAATTTCTTGACGACCTAATATTTTGATTTCGTGCATATGCACTAAGATTGAATTATGCATATCGCGTTGAAAACTGTGATGAAAAACTGAAGTATTTATCTAACTTTCTATGCCCGTCTGTCCAACTCTCTGTCCGTCCTTCTGTCTTTCCGTCTACTTAAATGGTATTAGTTTTTAGATTTTTTTTCCAGAGTTTTTAACTGCTTTTATTCAATGTGTTCGGTGTTATTCTTATGGTTTATGATGTGGTATCTTTTTTTCATCTGTATTAAAAGTATCATTTGCCGTGATCCTTGCAGTAGGATTATATTGATTGAAACCAAACAGCAGCAATGTAGGTCAACTCTAGTGTTAGATCAGTTATATTATTTTACAAACGAAAGTTATATGTCAGATATAAAGATGACATTCCCAGTGTGAAGACAATCCCTTAAAGAAAAATACAGAAAGATGTTGTATAAATACGATAAAAATACATGTGGTTGGCACAGTACAGATAGCTCATTGTGTAGCTTTATGCTTAACTTCAAACAAACAAAAAACACAATGGGCTATCTCCACACAACCAGTTTCTCTATATCTCTTCACCCACTGGCTCACAGTAGACTGATCAGACTTATTTTTTCTAGCAACCTGCCTTGTTGAAAGTCCAACTTTGCTCAAAGAAACAATGACCTTGCATTTTGTTTATCTTTCATAATTTTAATGTTTTTATTACTCTATTTACTGTAGTTGCCTTGACATTGCATTTCGGTTGTAAATCCTTCATTAATTTCAAGTGCGGAGTGTGGGTTGACCCTGTGGTAGAGCTCTGGATTTTGGAGCTGGCAAGCCGGGTTCGAATCCGTGCAATATTACGAAATATTTCCTAGGTAGTAGTATGCTGCTGACTGGCTGTCTTCCCTGTGGTCAGTAGCTCAAAATTAGGGACGATGGTAGATAGCCTTAGTAGCTTTGCCACAAATACAAATATGTTTAAGTGTAGTCTATAAAAATTATTTCTGGGGCTCTGTAATATTCGAACCTTGGATCTGAGCATCTCGGGTAGTGTATGTTTAAATCAAAGATGTTCTGTAATCAATCAGCAATGAACTTCTATTGAAATATTGTTCAGTTACACATCAAATATACAAATCCTCCTGACTGGTAAGGATGAGAGTTCACATATTCGCGTTTCTATAGACTTGTAAATGGACACTAAAATATCAAATAAAAAAAGGTGACTATAATATTTTTAATAAGATCATTTGTTGAATAACTCAAAGTCAATTTTGATTAAGTTATTTTGAAACACAACAACGCAGCATTTTGGAATTATCCAAGCAAAACAAAAATGCTGTTTTTCGCGTTTCTCATATAGATTTGTACGTGTACAATGAAATATCGAAGTAAAAAAAAAGAGGCTATAAAACATTTGTTTGTATTGAATAACTTAAACTCAATTTTGATTGATGTATTTTGAAAGAACAACGCAACATTTTGGGATCCTTCAAGCAAAAAAAGTTTTTTTTATGAAAAACTGCCCACATTTTTGTATTTTAGAACATTAATGTTTCGCTATACGTTCGCAAAATCCTTTCATATCCGTGAAAACAATTGAGTCTTCTTCTTCGCTTTTTACTTTGAATACCAATTTGGTTGTCATAAACCAACTCGTTAATGTACTTGCCTGTACACTTGTAGCTTGCTTGCAGACGTCATTTCGATCTATTAACGCAGACCTTCGTCATAACCTGATGAAGACCAGTGGAAATGTCGACTCCAACCAAGTTGAAACCTTTAAAATAAAACAGCAAGTAATTGGTACTCAAATTCAAACTTTTGTAAATTGGTGTTCGTGGGATTAATTATAGAAACCATTTGAACTTACGCAAGTCAAAACTTAATGCACATAATAAAATAACATTACAAGCGGTGCAAGAACAGGTAATAACTCAAATTTGCATTATTCAAAACCTTATGCAATTTGTAAACTCTGAAAGGAGCATGCTATGATCTCAAGTTGAAAATATATTAATAACTAGCTGGAGTACCCGTCCCCTGGACGGAAGTTATGTAAATTCATGATTAATGAAAGGTTATCTTAGGACGTGGAAAGCTACTTCCGTTATATGTAATTGTAAAAAACTCAAAAACGCCCATTCAGACTACAAAATGCAAAACTGAAAATGTGCATGTATCTCCTCATGGACCCAACAAACCTTCATGTCAAATTTGATGAACATCCGGCAATAGGGGGCGAAGTAGTGGTAAAAAATGTCCATAAAAACTGCACAACTCAAAATGCAAAACTGAAAATTTTTATGTATCTCCCTATGGACCCAATGAACCTTCATACCAACTTGGGTGAAAATCCATCCACACCCTGCGAAGTAGTTACATGGACATACAACAGACTGTTCCATTATATTTATATAGATTGCCTTAAAGGAAATTTTGAAGGTTCGTGTGTTATTTCTAAATTCTATAACACAACGTTTTCTTATGAGAATTATAAAAGTTACTCTTAAAATAAAAAAAAAACAAGAACTTGCACAACCAGTAAACTATTAATTATTATTACAAGTCATTGTATGTGTTTTATTAGAGTTAGTAATTCTTGATTTAGTAGTTATTTTATATATAGTTACGAATAAAAACGTTTATGCGTAGACGGACTGTTAAAGATTTTATTATTGATTTTTTATAAGGATTATTTCCCTTGTGATAACTTCGAAAGATATACATGAAACTTAGCTACACGATTAATGTTAATTTATCAGTACTTCACTTATTAAAAAGCCAGTCTATCATCTAGCTTATCTATATGCAAATTCAGAAATTATTAGTTAAAATTATAATTATATCAACCATATTATCACATTGAACTGAAAATAATAATGTCATGAAATTACTCCTAACAATGAAATAATTGTATAGTTTACGAAGAGAATATGCATCGGAGCTTACTATAAATATCTTGATGTAAACTTTGTTAGTGAATAGAATAATTTTATAGTTCACTAGAAAAGAGTACTCTTGGAAATTTAACTCGTTATTTCTTCTTTATCTTACAATCAGCTAATATTCCAAAACTGAAATTCTAGTATTTGTAATCGTACAAATTGTACTTACAAGGGCCTCGTCCCTGACCACAGTTGTGCTTAAAAAGACGTCCATCCTGACCACAATTGCACTTATAAGGACGTCCATCCTGACCACAATTGCACTTACAAGGGCGTTCACTCTGACCATAATTGTGCTTCCAAGGGTTCCACCCTGACCACAATTGTACTTACAGAGGTATCCACCCTCACTACAACTGTACTTACAAGGGTCTCCACCCTGAACACAATTGTACTTACTAGGGTCTTCACCCTGAACACTGTTGTACTTACAAGGGTCTCCACCCTGACCACTGTTGTACTTATAAGGGTTTCCACACTGACCACAATTGTAGTTACAAGAGCATCCACCCTCACTACAACTGTACTTGCTAGGGTATCCACCTTGACTACAATTGTACTTACAAGGGTCTCCACCCTGAACACAATTGTACTTACAAGGGTCTTCACCCTGAACACTGTTGTACTTACAAGGGTCTCCACCCTGACCACAGTTGTACTTACAAGTACGTCCACCCTGACCACTGTTGTACTTACAAGGGTCTCCACCCTGACCACAATTGTACTTACAAAGGTGTCCTCCTTGACCACAATTGGCCGAAAAACTGAAAGACAACACACATGCCTGCTGCCTTTTGTTTTTATTTTCTTATTTTACCTAAATTTCCTAACAAACTCACTCAGTTTGACTATGAGAGACGTGCTTAAAAGGAAATTTATCGTATAAGTGTATTTGTTACGCAAGTTCGTGCAAAGCTATACAAAGACTAGCTGCATTAGCCGTACCTAATTTTGAACTGATAGACTAGAGGGAATTCACTTAGCTAGTCAACAGCGCCCATCGCTAACTCTTGTGTTAATCTAATCGAATAATTGGATTTTACCGTTGTTCTATAACGTACCTACTGTACGTTCTCACTGAGCGTGTTTTTATAGAAATGGAACGCGAGGCATGGACTTTCTGAATCATGATCCGGTACGCTAACCAGTCCCGTACCTATAGTAAAAGAAAAATAACGATTTTACTGCTTTTGTCGCAATCAACTAATCTGCTTGTTGTTCGAATACTTGCACAAAGCTTCTCAGGGATCATTTGCACTAATAGTCCCTAATTTTGAACTGATAACTCTGAGAGAAGGCAGTTAGTCAACAGCATACAGCAACAGCAGACTCTTGGGCTACTCTTGCTTGACCGAATAGTGGAACGTGACCGTCACCCTTATAACACACCCACATTCTGAAAATGCGGACTAACGACCGAAGTGAGCCCTAAAACTTGAAACAATTCACAAAACAGACAGTTCAGGTGGTTAGAACACGTACATGTACGTAGAATCAATCATCGTTCAGTCACAGTTTCCTTTCTTTATGACAAAACAGAAATTTTTCGTTCACGTCTCAAGTGATTCAACAACAGGTCAAACAGGTTTCTAAACAACGCGTGAATAATTGCGTTAGACATTCTCTCTGTACCAAAAATCAACGTATAATTCACACACACTCTTTATTTTCAGTAACAGTGTAATTAGCAGGAAAATAGATTTGTAATTCACACATTACAAATTTTGCGTGGTCGTGTTTCTCAAAATGAACCCACAAACAAAACTCGGGGATATCAGGTAGTGCCATTATGTAGGTATTCTATGTGGTTGGTCACCTTTTTGTATCTTCTGCTCCTATGTTTTGGTTAGCAATTAAGCCCTTCACCCTGCCAGGTTCTGAAATAATTACCTAATCAATTCTACTCACTCTCGGGAATCACTACTACGAGGAGAGCGATTCGACATACTGCAAAGTAATTCTCTTTAAGTCGGTTTGATCTTCGTTTCATGATTTAACGATTGCGATTATGTAGCACGAACCAGGTATAGGGAAAAAGCTTTAAAGCGGGTATTCATAAACTAGGTACTTTACACTGTATGCATTGTATATATGTACAAGAGCGTATGGACTTTCAGTATGTGATATGTGTGAGTGCTGTTTGTTTGTTTGTTTTTGAATTTCGCACAAAGCTACACGAGGGCTATCTGCGCTAGCCATCTCTAATTTAGCAGTGTAAGACTAGAGGGAAGGCAGCTAGTCATCACCACCCACCCCCAACTCTTGGGCTACTCTTTTAACTAACGAATAGTGGGATTGGCCGTCACATTATAACGCCCCCACGGCTGAAAGGGATTCGAACTCGCGACCCTCAGATTGCGAGTCGAGTGCCCTAACCACCTGGCCATGCCGGGCCATATGAGTGCTTTACGCTGAATACAGCATATATATATATATATATATGTGTGTGTGTGTGTGTGTATACATGAGGTGGGAAAAGGGGGCTTTCAGCAGATGATATCTATAAGTACTTTACACTGTATACAGTATTTATATGTGCATGAGTATGTGGGGGGTTTTAAGTAGATGGTATGTGTTTACGTGTGTTTTTGTTTCAGCGCAAAGCCACATTGGGCTATCTGCTATGTTCACCGCGGAGAATCGAACACCGGATTTTTACATTGTAATTACATAACTTTACCGCTGACCCACCAAATAGGGGAACAGATGATATGTATAGTTGCCACTTTACGCTGCATACAGCATATATATCTGCACGAGTGTGGCTCCCCAGTGGCACAGCGGTATGTCTGCGAACTTACAACGCTAGAAACCGGGTTTCGATATCCGTGGTGGGCAGAGCACCGATAGCCCATTGTGTAGCTTTGTGCTTAATTCCAAACAAACAAAGCATAAGTGTGTGGCGTTTTCTAAAGATAATTTATATACATGTATATATATATATATATATACAGCTTATTTCCAACGTTTAAATTCCCGCTTTTATTAAAACGAAGATAAGATAAAGCTAAATTTGTTCCACACGTGCTTCGTCATGCAAGTACCTTCTTGTTTGGATGAAAGTACAGTTGTACAGGTTTAGTGTCGATAATAACTAGCGGATATTCAAACAATATTTTGTAAATCTTTCATTTGAAGCATTCGATCATCAGACCTGCTTAGAAATTCCTTTTTAAGTCGAAGCAGAATATATCATCAACCCAAGTACAATTCGTCTTTTCGGTTGGGTTGTTGGCAAATTCGAATCATCCATATATATATCTCAGTAAACATTTTCAAATTAATGACTTCCCACTAACTTATAAGTACAAATTATCATTAATATATAGTTCGATAGATCTTATCTTCAAGAACGGACCGGTCTTGGCCTAGCTGTTAGCGTGCTGTGACTGTGAGTCCAAAGATTCGTGACTCACGGCCCGTTGTGTCCGTTGTGGAGCCCGTGAGTGCACTATAAGAATGACAGTCAAATCACATATTCCATCAGATAATTGGTTTGGGTTGTTTTGAATTTCGCACAAGGCTACTCGGGGGCTATATGCGCTAGCCATCCCTGATTCAGCAGTGATAGACTAAAGAGAAGGCAACTAATCAACATCACCCACCACCAACTCTTGGGCTACTTTTTTACCAGCGAATAGCGGGATTTATCGTCACATTATAACGCCCCCACGGCTGAAAGGGCGAGGATGTTCAGCGACGAGGATTCGAACTCACTACCCGAAGATTGTAAGTCGACCACCCTGACCACCAGGCCATGCTAGGCCCGGTGAGATAATAGTAGTCCAAGTGTTGGCGGTGAACGCTGTTAACTAGCTACCTTCCCTCAAAAGTCTATAAGCTCAAAAGTAGGATCGGCCATGCGCAGAGAGCCCTGTAGTTTCGCGCGGAAATTCTGAAACAAACATGTTTAACAATTTTCATATAATTGAATTCTAGCCTCTAAGTTTCTCCAATCGTTAAACCTTTTTTATACTGAACTCCAGTTTTTCGAATCATATTCATGAAATTCATCATATATTACGAAACTTCCCGATTTTGTCAGGAAGTTTGGAAAACAAAAACAAACAGTTCATTACTTTGGATGTATGCGCCATGTTCAATGAGGTGCATCATAACGTCGTAATTTGAGAAGATTGGCAAATATCCAAAATGTGACGCGCAAGGCTTCTAAGAGGAAAGAACAGAACACGTAATTTTAAAATTCGGCAAACTTTATTGAAATCCCTATCTAAACGTATAGCGACATCAGGAATACTACATGTATATATAGTGTTGAAAGTAACACAATCGTCATACAATCGCTCAGTGGTCAGCTTAGCTTATGGCACATGAAATTGGGGTTCGATCTCCGCGATGAACACAACGCAGATAACCCATCATGCAGCTTTGTGCTTAAACAAGCTAGCGTAAATTTACTGTTATTGTGCTATATGAATATAATTCAGCTGCTCTTTCGATTCTGAGGCCCGGCGTCACCAGGTGGTTAGGGCGCTCGACTCACAATCTGCGGGTCGCGGGTTCGAATCCCAGTCCCACCAAACATGCTCGCACGTGACGGTCAATCCCACTATTCGTTGGTAAAAGAGTAGCCCAAGAGTTGGCGGTGGGTGGTGATGACTAGCTGCCTTCCCTCTAGTCTTACACTGCTAAATTAGGGACGGCTGGCGCAGATAGCCCTCGTGTAGCTTTGCGCGAAATTAAAAAAACACACAAACTTTCGATTCTGTAGTGTCAGTATCCAGGGGTATCCTATAAAATTCATTTTTAACATTGTCTTACCCTGCACTCTATCGAGTTACTCTGCGAACAAATTAACAAACAAACAGACAGCATTATTCAACTCAAGCTGTCATTGGGCAATAATCGATAATTGTATTATCAATCCTAAACTAGGTGATAAAATGTTATCTCTTTCATGCGTGCGTGTGCAAATAAACATGACATATTTGCATATTTTACATTCTCATATTCGGTTGTTCGGATCCTTGAAACAGCAGTTGTTTCTAAAACTGTACCTTGACCTCTCTACTAACTTAAGCCCTTACTCTATAGCTCGTTACATTAATAGTTTTATCATTGCCTTTCCTTATAATTCTAGAAATTACTTATTAGGTTCATGCAAACGCAAAGAAGTAAGAAAACCGACTGTTAGTCCTAAAATCCAAACCTCTCGCTCGCTCTTTAATTGTCTCTATAAATGTATAATGTGTGTTTAATAGAGTTGCAACATCTATATAAGAACGATAAATATCAGCGTCATAAAACAGGAAATAGATCGCGATACAATAGATCGCGCATCAAAAATAAACAAAGGAAGCACAAAGTAAACATCAAAATTGTACCAGACGTATAGAAACTAGTTTGTCATGTATAATTTAGTTTCTTGTCGATACGTGATATTTTGTATAGTTTATGTATAACGTAATATTTTGTAAAGCAAACTGTATAAGGTCAAAATATTTGATATCTCTTAAGGAGAATTTTGTTTTTAATGACAAAATCCTTTTTTTTTATCATAAGACAAATTCAATGGAATCTCATGAGATACGTAGATATGGGAATTTTTTTAACGTTGTTTTTTGCTTAGCTCTTTTAGCCAGTTTTTTTACCCTTCTCCAGAATAAATCTTCAAACCGAGGTTGTGATTTTCCTCCCTTCATAGTATGGATTAAAGATTTTCGAGAGCATTATTATCATTAGTTACAAAATTGCTGTTTTTGGATTCATGCAGCCATTGCGTGCGCGATACGACTGTTCGTAATTTGCCGTACACACGAGTGGCCCTTTTCTGGCCATGTTCATGAATGGAAAAGCAGGATTTTTCCTTTTGGCACTTCGCTATTTCACTTTACTTGCTTGAATGCGGAATCCTTTTATCACAGGCAGTTCTGTTATTTGTGCGGATATAATTTTATTTTGACGTATAAAAACCGTTTTCATTGACTGGCCTACTCGTATTTATACCTGAAGTCTCACTTCTACATATTCGTCGAAATTACTAGATTTTTGTGACATCATCTACAACATTTTAGTTGTTCTAGTACTACTTTGACGTCATGCGCCCTCTTGCTGACATCTAAATTGAAATAAAACTAATAGTATATGTAACTATTGATTGTTAGTTTGCCTAGTATTAGGTGGCTGTAATACGTACAATGAATTAATTAGATATAATGGTGAGAAGTTATTGTGTTTATGTTCATCATCTACGATAAAGTTTTTTAGTGTACTTGATAAAGCGTTTTTATTAAAATTCTTACTACATACGTCATTTTTAAAAGCACGCGGTAGGCCAGAAGTAATATGGTTGGTTGTACTAATCAGGTAATGTGATGACGTCTACTTTTCGTTAGCTATAAACAAACTCATTTGTTGAAAGATCGCATACACTTCAATCAAATTTGCGGAAGTCGGTGCTGAAGGCGAGCCAGTTGATGGAGAACAGGTTCTGCGAGTTTAATACACATATCGTGTTGTAATTCGGGAAAAAATGTCCAATTTCCAGAAACTTACGTTTGTCTAAGGTATAATGACATGAACGTTAATATTTACATTTTTGTGCGCAGGCCTCTTCCTCAATTTTTAGTGAACTGTATCAGGTCACTGAACTGTCTTTAGTGTTAATGCTTGACATTCTAGTTAATTGAAAAACAAGACAGTACAGATGCTCATTTTTACTGCTTTCATAGCGCACGACCAGAACATTTTAGTCTTAAGTTCAGTACATACATGTCTACTGCATACGTATACATTTGTATTTGCAAATTATCAAAAACAATTTTCCCCATGTTACTGAGGTAGGCGTGGCTTATGGTTAGCGTACTGATTTGTGGATCAAAGGCTACCAAGAGGTAATGCCACTGAACACACTCCGCGTTGTGCTTTCAGCTGTGGGCGCGTTACAAAAGTGACAGTCAATTCCGTAATTCGATTAAAAGATCGATACAAACACTTTGTGATGGCAGGTGCTGCTGGCTGACTGCCCCTGTCTGGTCAGTACTTCTAAACTATAGATGACTATATGCCTTAACATAAGGGTTCTCTGACCTGACCGTTTAGCCCACGTGCGCATAAAGTGCCGTTCAAGTGAAAATTCAATTTCGAACATAATTTCTTTTCGCACTTAACAAAACTAGGAAATTTCAATATGTCAATTAAAAATTACACTTCAAAAAATTTTGGGCGTTTGAATAATAATAATAACTTCTCCTCTGTCATAATTTGTCTGTTGTTTAATGGTTGCTGCTTACTTTCATCAGTGAGAATTTACGTTGGGTTTAATGCAGACCATGCAAACCGCTGTACAAACTATTGTTCACAGTGATGGCAACAAATTCATTTATTTTACTGATGGCTAATCGAATTTCATAAGAACGATCTTCCAGGCCTCCTGCCGCCCTTGGAACTACTTACTCCTTCGTAGATTGTGCGCTGTTTGATGGCCACCGTGATTACTTACTATTGCCCAATACTTTAATTCGACACGACCACGTGTCTTTTGGCGCCATCTGGAACGTAACCAAAGTTGAATAAATATAAAAAGTCTGTTGCATATGTTTGATAAAACGTTAATGGAATGCGGCTACAGCAAGGACATGATTTGAGCAGAATATAGAAAAAAATAGAATATTTTAACCATTGGTCTTCTTTAAAAATTAAATTTGTTTTTTAAAATTCGTTTGGTTAGCAATATTTTCTTCACTATCCCAATTACATTGGTTTTCAATCACACAACTTGAAGTATCACTTTAGACAAACTCATGTTGTTATCATTTAAGCAATAATTAACACAGGATGACTGTCGCTTATGAGGGTTGGCATTGTCTAGTAGTTAAGGTGTTCGACTCGCAATCTGAGGGTCGCGGGTTCGAATTCCCGTCACCGAACATACTTGCCCTCTCAGTTGTGGGGGTTATAATGTAACGTCAATCCCACTATTCGTTGGTAAAATAGTAGCCCAAGAGTTGACGGTTGGTGGTATTGACTAGCTGCCTTCCCTCTAGTCTGTAACTACTAAATTATGGATGGTTAGCGTAGATAGCCCTCCTGTAGCTTTGTGCGAAATTTCAAACAAATCAAACCGTTGTTTATGCCTGTTGACTGTGGAACCTGCAACGTTTTTTTTTTCAGTGAAAGAAATTACTACTTTAACAGCATTCACGTGCTGAGAAAGTGAGACTGCGAGTAAGACTGCAAAATGACTAAATAATGCTTTCGTTTTTCGTTGCTCGCAAAGAATTAACAATGTTAAATGCATCGGGATTAATTTATTTAATGCTAGTCATGCAGCTACAAATAACTAGAAGTCGTAACTTAACCTTGGCTAATTGGTTCACTTGTTATTGAAGGTGAGTTTAAGCCCTATTTGATGATTATTGTGCTGCCATCTATCTAAAAATTTAAAAACTTACCTGTCAAACATGTTAGTTACACAACAACGACAAAACAAAAAAAAAAAAACGATTAATGGACAGAAGCAGATAGGACGAGACTGGACGAAGTCACATTTAACGTATGTTTTTATCGATCACATTCTTACCATAAGTTGGCGGTAAGGTCCTCAATATACCATATAATCATCTGGTGGTTTGGAACTGAAAATGTGGCTATAAATCATTTTGTTCCTGAGCAAAAAGGACAAGGATAAGCAGCAGGTGAAAACGCAGAGTTTATATATGGGGCTGTCGAATGAGTTTTGAAATTACAGCCTTAAACTCTTCGTGATGAAATCGTGTGTGGATGAGAACACTGTGGGCTCTGTTTAAGGCCATATCATTCCAAGTCGGCGTCATCTACACTCATCAAGCTCCTACGCTGATTGGTTGATGATCGGCAAAGTTATTTTGGGTGTGAACCCGAAAAGGAGATTTGGATGAGATGTGTGTAAATGTTAAATTATACCTAGTAGAAAAAAAAGTAACATAAACTATAAGATATCGAGACAAGCGGTGAAGAACTTAAAAACCATTTCGTGTAACAAGAGGGTGAATATTGCTCAGAGGGAATGCTATCCTGCAAGTCACTAGAAGCCATGATTCAGCGGCTACTACTGAAATAAAGAGAAAATTATGAAGACACCAAACGAGTTTACTAAATCATTCGTTATTATCGTGGCAGATTAAAATCTAAAAGATGCCATCATCTGTGAGTAATTAGAGAAGAAAAAATAATTGAAGTTGTTGTAGTTATGCCCACAGAATTACGTCGGATATTATTTTGTAATTCAAACTTATTCCACCGTTTAATGATGATTGTATGATGTGTAGAATTATTGTACTTTTTCATCTCTCTCTCAAAGTTTTTACTTATCCCTTATTTTACTATAGCTATTTTATTCACGTTTTTTTTCTTCACTCTCTCTCGCTTTTACTTAATGTCTCCCAATCCTTTTAACATTTTCTTTTACTCCTCTTTCTGGTCCATATTTTAGTTTGTGGAATTCTCCCCTTTCTTTTCTAATTTCTCTACCCCCCCTTCTAATTTGACATTCTGTTCTTCTCCATCATGTTCGTTCATATCACATTTTTTCGACCTTTTCTTTCCTTCATCTGAGGTTCAATCCCTCATTTTCTTTCATATATCAGTTTTTCTCTACTTTTTTCTAGCCCCTTTCAGTTCAGTGACTCTCGTTCAATTTCGTTTTTCTTACTCCCTATTTTACTACTTATTCCTTTTCTCTCTCTTAGTCTTAAATGATTTCTTTCTTTCCATTTCGCTCTTTCTTCTTTTTCCATTTCTGTTTTATTCTTTTGCAGTTTTTTCACGTATAATTTCCCATTTACGTCTGTCTTAATGTTCTAATCTAATGCCTTTTTTTTCTTTCTCCTCCTTTGTTTTCATTTTGTTCCTCACTTTGTTTTCTAATTTTCTTGTCTAGGTAACAGTTGCATTTTTGGAAGTGAGAAATATAAAGAAAACGTACCCCATGGCTGTTTGTCTACCTATAAACGTTTATTCACACATTTCTTCCTTTCAAAATCATTGCGATTTGTCACCTAATCAAACAGACTTTTGCTGTTGTTGTTGTTTTTTTTAAAGAAATTCCTCGATTTTAAACTTGTACACGGTTGCGTAAAAGTTTCTATCGGTTATTGAAAGACTGAGTTTTGCTTCTTTTTTTTTGTTCATGTAACAATGGAATACTGTTTGCCGGACAGATGGATTATTCAGTAATACCGACTAGTGAGTGCAGAATACACACAGACACCGCCTGCTCTTGATCATTTGAAGCGTGTATACGTAATGGCTTTTCTACCTTGTACTCCATTGCCGGGTCTAGCTGGTAGTAAATGACTGCCAATAAATCATGCCGCTAGATGTTTCTGCACAGAGCAAGCATTTGGCAAGCGCTGGTTTCATAAAAAAAGAGAGAAGCAGTTACTTTCTCATACACGTTATACTCAGCTTGGCTTTCAAGTACGTGATCTGCATGCTGATATCCGTGTTGTTGCTCGCGTGGCACATGCTTGACATCTTGTACCATGCAGAGCTCTTGAGCTGACTGCTCCTTAATACACCGAAGACTCATTACCGTCAAATGTCTTGTAGTTGCCGCAGACAAAAAGTAGTCCCCCCCCTCTGTCCTAAAACACCACAGGGTGGTCATGTAGTCGGGCTCTCAGAACGTTTGTGTTATTGGAGAGGTGGAGTCTTGTAATGAGGTAGAGCTGGTGTATTTAATTTGTTTTGAGAAAAAGGATGGTCCCACTTTCCTGTTTTGTGTGTGTGTGTTTAACAGCAGTATAGTTGTCATACATACTTGGTTGGTTTGCATTCACGTCTCAATCACTGCCTCAGATATCAAGCAAGCTTGAACGTAGTTACAAATAGTATCGTTCACACACACATTTATTCACTTGAATATACGTACACCACTCTGGATCTGTCCTATGTCGTTGACTAAAAGGATATGGGATATACATAAGCGGGTTTTTTTTTTCACCCAAAATTCACTTTAGGTGTGAATAATGATTTTAATGCACAAAAACTTTAAATAACAGAAAGCTTAAACTAGGATTTGATCTAATTCCAGCTAGTTATTGTTAGAGTATGCTAGTCGTACACACATGGCAAGGAAAGTGTCACCTTTGGATATGACACTAACAACTCTTTACTTTGACCTTTAGTACCTCGCTTTAACTTGATCAGTAACTTTCTTTACTTTGATCTTTTGTACCTCGCTTTAACTTGATCAGTAACCTTCTTTACCTTGATCTTTAGTACCTCTCTTTACTTTTGTCAGTAACTTTCTTTACTTTGATCTTTAGTACCTCTCTTTACTTTTGTCAGTAACTTTCTTTACTTTGATCTTTAGTACCTCTCTTTAACTTGATTAGTGATTGTCTTTACTTTGATCTTTAGTACATCTCTTTAATTTTGTCAGTAACCTTCTTTACTTTGATCTTTAGTACTTCTCTTTACTTTTATCAGTAACTTTCTTTACTTTGATCTTTAGTACCTCTTTTTACTCTGATTAATACCTTTTTTTTTAGATTAATGTTTAAGATGAACCAGTAAATGCATGAAACAAATTTTAGCATGAATAATGTTTGCTCATCACAAAAATATATACTCTAATACAGTTTAAACTGCTCGGTAGATGGAATGAAATATCTTTACTCATTTAAGATTCTAATACTACCGTTAAACGTTATTAATGGATCTAGGAACTATTTGGTGGTGCCAAATTAGTTTAGTGAAACTTATTTTGATGAACATTTTTGAATTTTTTTAACTATCTAATGTATTTCCGTCTAGCCGTTGTATTAGATTGTTTGTAGAAATGTTAGTTTTTGTGAAGCTGGATATTGAGGGCATTTTAGTATTTAAGAACCTTTATAAAAGTATTTTTAAACGTGAACTTACAATTGAAAATATTCAGTAAATAAAAACCGAATCAATTAAGCGTTCCAGTATAAATACTTCTACATATTTATGTATAGGTTTGTTCTTCCCTGCGTAATAGTCGTTTTCTTTCATTATCTATTCAAATGATGCCTAATTTCGGATAAAAAATACTTGTAAGATTAATTGGATGGGTTTTAATGGCGGCGAAAGTGTTTCAAAGACCTTGTTCAAGAAGTTTTATCTATGTATTATTAAGCAAACAGTCAACCGTATCTTTGTCGGTAATCTCAGAAAAGTAGCCAACGTTAATGGCGGGATTGTTTTCATTTCTATCAGTCTTCTAGCTTTTATGACTGTTTTATATGTGAAAAAACCGATAATCTACGATCTCTATTCCTTGAGTTCTAATTCCAACGAACGCTTGCTGTAATACAGTGGAATTGTTTCGACTAACATACAGCTTTCATTTTTAAATTGTTTATGAGTCGGGACGGTTACATTTATCACCTATGACTGTGTTAGTTCTTCAAATCCGTGAGCTCATCAAGAGTTTTGAACTTAGCCTTCTATAGTTTTTGTCCTCATAACCTTGGAACAAGAGGCTTCTCATGAACAATAAATTTAGAGAATAATGTTACGGCGAAATCCCGTGACCAGCTATGAAGGCGGCTTTGTAGGAGCAGGGGTCGGCTGATTTATTTCCGTCGTTAAAATTTCAGAATTTAGTCGTTGTCTCTGAGTCGTTCTTGCGTGCCATCAGTCAAACTTAAATTAGATTTTAGATAACCATTCTCTCAAAGCTTCAAACTTACTTAGCTCAGAATTTTTGTAAACTCTAGTCGCGCTACCTGATGATACTCCATCTGAGACAACGCATTAACTTCTACCCCCCACCCCCTAAGTCCCCCTCCACAACACCCGTCGTGCTATTACTTTTATTTATTTCTGAGCGCCTGGCAAATCATGTGATCTAATCGTCCAATAGTATTCGTTCTGTCTCTTACGAAACAAGCTGAAAGTTGTGGCAAACGACATGTGGTCACGAAATAAACTCAAGTAAACGTTATCAAAGTTCGTCGAGGAGCGCCCTCCTGTGGGAGAACTAGAAGACAAGATTGAAATATTAGGAACTTGAACGGAACTTACCTGTAATTCCTCTAAAGTTGTCAATGATTCTTTAAACATCTTATAAGCGGAGATAGTGTTTTCAAACATCGGTGTTGCATTTTAAATAAATAATTATATCAATTGAATATTCATTATGTTCATAATTTTCAAACAAGAAGAGCTGGCAGTATATTCATATAAAAGTTTGGACCATCCTTATATTGCTGAACAGGCTAAATTCGAGTGTAAAACAATAGGTGAGAGTTGGATTAAAAATGAATTGTGACCAAATACCGATCGAGACCAGACCTCAGACATGCAATAAACTAAATTCAATCCACGTTTGCCATAATTTATTATTAATTAGCATCCATATTCATCTACAGTCTCAGGTTTACACAAAGGGTTCAGATGGTCTCTGATGACAAACCCTTCGGTGTACAATGCCACCTTGTATATATATAAATATATCTTACCAAATGTCCATCTTAGAACTAATTAATAGGCAGCTTAAGCCCCCTCCCCCCGGTGGAACAGTGGTAAGTTTATGGACTTACAACGCTAAAATCCAGGGTTTGATTTCCGCATTGGGCACAGCAGATAGCCCAATGTTTCTTTTCTGTATAAACAAACCTGGTGACAAGAGTATTAATGAAAATCTTCTTCAACGCTTTATTTCACCTAGTGGCAAAGTATTAATGTAAATCTTCAACGCTTTATTCTATTTAATGGCAAAAGTATTAACGAAAATTTTCAACGCTTTATTCTATCTAGTGGCAAAAGTATTAATGAAAATCTTCTTCAACGTTTTATTCCACCTAGTGGAAAAAGTATTATGAAAATATTCAACGTTTTATTCTACCTAGTGGCAAAAGTATTAATGAAAATCTTTTTCAACGCTTTATTCCATCTTGTGGCAAAAGTATTAATGAAAATCTTCAAAATTTTATTCCACTTAGTAGCAAAAGTATTAATGAAAATCTTGAACGCAAAGTATTAACGAAAATCTTGAACGCTTTTCAATGAGGAAAGCCTGTGGCAAGTTATAGGGTACAATCAAGTTTTGCTAATGGTTTACATTTTATGAAAGTATACGTTCCAAAACTGTCAGGTGGTTAAAAACGAAAATATCTTAGGAATTTCTTATTAGCGCATTTTACTTTACTCAATCCCAATCATTCTGTGAGGTAAATTGTTTCTTATGCTTTCTGCGTGTTCATTACTTGATTTTATAAGTTTACTTAATAATGATTCAACTTTAGGTATGTTTTAAAGTAAGCATAATAACAACAATAGATGTATACCTGTGTATTTTAAATACTATTAGCGTTGACGCTAGGACAATCTTTCTAGCTGAAAAACAATTTCACGGACTGGAAACCTGTATATGATGAAAACAACGCATCCTACTGTTGCTACATTAAAACATATTAATAAAGCGAAATCAGCGTTAACACGTGTTTACCTATTTAAAAAACACGTGTTTTAACTACAGACCTTGCCACAATTTTTCCATAAATTGTTGAAAGCAGGAAAAAAACACGAAAAGTACATGATGTTACCTGACACAGTGACACTAAATACTTTTTTAAATTAACTTCGATACTATGAAGAAGCTTCTCGCTGAAGCGGCTGACGTCATATTTTCTCACAGTAAAGTACTAGTAAACATCATTCACGCATCAGTACAAAATTTGTATCCTAGAAAAATCAATTTCACCCTCGTATAGTTTCGCGTGAACTATTCAACAAACATGCGACTTAAAACATAAAGAGTGAAACTTAACACTCTGCACAACACCCCAGTGCTTCAAGCCAGAGGGTGCTACTTCGTCCTCAGCATCCCTAGTTCGTGCCCTTGGCTATTAGTGTAGGTGTCCGCACCCACGGTCTTACACAGGTAGAGACGACGCAGTTGTGGAAACAGTCTCTTCGGCAGAGTAAAAAGACAAATCGTATTGAGTTAGATCTATCAGGTGTGCTTCCTAGTGGCTCAGCAGTAAGTCTGAAGGCTTATACCGATAAAAGCCGGGTTGCAATACCCGTTGTGGGTATAGCACAGATAGCCCGTTGTATAGTTTTGTGCTTAACAATCTATCAAGTGGTAAGATCGACGTTTTCCTGAAATTTTGACTTTACAAAATCATTGCTGCCCTTATAGTTCAATGTTTGAATTTCACGGAATTTCTTCCCATTCAGCCTACATTTTATAAGTTATAGGGAAACTCTCTGTTCAGAGAATGTGCATGGGTTTCTGGGTTAAGTGATATTGACCGTCACCATTTGTCAAGCAGGGCAATGAGCTGAAGTGTTTAAGAAAAAGCCGAGACAAGGGTAGGCCTTCTCGGATCAATAATAGTTTCGACTACGTAGAGGAAATGAAACGGTGCAGCGAACCTGAAAATGAACGGTCAAAAGCAGATGAACAGACTAGATGATAGAGTGGAACTGAATTCACTAAGAAAAGCGTAGTTCAGCTTGGTTTTCGTGGAAGTTAATCACCTGTCTCTAGCATAACTTTGTGGTATTAGGTAAGTTAGGCCTATTAACGCCACTAGCATTTGAATACTTGATTGAAAGAAAATCAAGGTGGCAGACGTGTTTTATATTTTTGATACTTTTTTACTTTCGTTATCCAATTTTGATTCAGTTTCTATCGACATGATTTGTAGTTGAGTATTGATATATAGTCAATATTTTTATCATTTTTATGTAAACTGTAAATATAAGTGAATATTTAACTCAGTAAGAACACGAAATCATGACAAAGAATATGAGGAATCTTCTTGTGTCATCTTGCTAACTTTTTTAACATGAAAAACCTTATGTCTGTTACATACATAGTAAAGAATAAGATCTTTAAGATTAAAAGGAAGAGGTTTGATTTACCGTGAATGATTATGGCAGAATTAAGTGGTTTCAATAGTTTTCTATATTTGCCAAAATGAACGTTCCTATAGAAAAGCAAGAAAAGGACACTGATTTTTATTTTTTTAATTTTATCACAAATTTTTGTAATACTTAATGAAACCTGACATCTACAACTAAAAAATGTTTGAGCCAAAAAGATGTATATTTTACCGACGTTATACCGGCTCACATCTTTTTCTGGGTGAAGTGTTTTACAGCAACACAACTAGCTAAATCCAACTGTAATCAAGGAAGAATATTAGAGCAATTACAAGAGTATTATTACCTTGTGTAAAAAATAATAATGTGAGGAAACTTGCCATATTTTTTTTAAAAGCTACCACGTAATGAAGTGGAAATTAATAGCATCCATTTGCCATGAGGTTGTTGATTAAAACACTGGAGCATCTCACCATACCAGATGTGTCAATTACCATATTTCTATTGTACTTGGTCATATTTTTTCGTAAGAGTTTTATTTTTATGATGCAATTCACTTCGAAGTATTTGAATAAAGATTAACTGAATTCTGTTTGGTTTGAATTTCGCACAAAGCTACATGAGGGTTATCTACACTAGCCGTCCCTAATTTAACAGTGAAAGACTAGAGGGAAGGCAGCTAGTCATGACCACCCACTGCCAACTCTTGGGCTACTCTTTTACCAACGAATAGTATGATTGACCGTCACATTATAACGCCCCCACGGCGTTATAACCTGCGACCCGCACATTGCGATTCAAGCGCCCTAACCATCTGGCCATGCCGGGCCTTCTGTTTGGTTGATTTTGTTATAGTTTAACTGGCTTTACCTTTTCACACATATGTATCGTATTTGATTTTTCTTCAAAGACTCAGAAATGAAATATAAAAATGTTTCTTATATGTTAATAAGATAGCTCAGTTGCTCGTAAGTTTAGTTTGGTAAAGGTCTTACGTCTTATTCTTATCCAATGTGGATGTCAAAGTACGGTTACTAAGACTTTGACATTTACGTATTTAGAAACGTGGTTCTAGTTCAAACTACAACATTTTTACGAGGGGTTAAAAAGCCTGTTATAAACGAAAGCACACTTCTTCTCCGAAAAGCCTCTCTTGTGGCTTGATTTCCTTGTAAAGGTGACCTAAGCTCGTGCCTATGTGAGTATGTAATTCGTACCCGTCTTAAGATATATTTACACAAAACGAATCGGTTGCTGTTGATATGTATATGTTTTAGCAATTCCTTGTTAGTTTTTGTTGTTGTTGTTTTTTGGGGGGTGTCAGTTTATGTAAATTACGTTTTCAAAATATCATCACGTCATTTATATTTATGAATTTCTGTCATAAGCCTTAAAGTGACCCTGTTTCACATATGTGCATAAATCACTGTGTGTGTGTGTATTTCATCTTTTAATTTTAAACATCAACCTGTGCCGCGAATAAGAAATGTTAAAGGAAAAGATTAAGCAAGATATTATTAGCCTGTTTTTGGTCGCTTATTTATGTAATGACCTTTGGCCTGAGAGATTATAATTAATCTAAAAACTACCGTTCAGATAGTTGAAAAAAAAATGAGGTCACACGACGACGGGTCTAACGTTTTATAAGACTGGTTTATTGTGTAGTTGAATATAAGCAACATCATTTTAATTTTGTCTCAGAGAATCAGATGGAAAATTCTCGAGATTTGAGCTGCTTCTGTAATTATTTATATTTTTCTTGTTTGAGATGTTGGCGTATACAGTTAGTAGTAAGGATCATGATATACAGTATCATATTCTTATACTATGTGTATAGGTTTACTTTTTGACTATATGTATTTACGTTGGCTCAATGAAGTTAAATGTTTTACTTCATTTCATTATTTTCCATGTATGAGTTCACTTTTCGAGTTCGTTTTTTGTACGTTTACTTCGTGACTTTCCGTATACAGGGGGATGGCTAATCGCACTTTATAAGCACGATGTTCTAGGCCCCGTGCTGCCCTTGAAACTACTTCCTTTATCGTTTATCGTGCTTATACTTATGACCATGTTTACGCAATATTGCCCAATACCGTAATTTCTATTGTAACAAGCTTCTGCCTTAAATAACACGTATTGACAAACTTTTCACAGATCCTCACTGTATACGTGAACGCCTGCTTTCAAGACCACCTTTAAGTAGACCAAATGTACAGAAAGCCATGGGTACGCAGGCAATTATGAGAAGATAATAGCATGAACACCAGTTTTCATTCGAAATGGTTCGTGCAGAAAAGGCTGTTGTGAACCTAGACGGTTTATCCTGATGTAGCCATACCTTCTTAGTGTCTTGGTAATGTAGGAATTCCATCTAGTGTAATTGGTGGCAATACATTATCCTGACAATAACCGGAGTCGTTTTTGCTTTATTGTATGTTTTGTGATGTTTTACATTTTCCATTGAATGAGAAAACTGTAACAATCATAAAGACGGACAAAAACGTTCTTCACATTCTTCGTGCCATTATGGAGAATCCTTATCACCTCTTTTCTTTCTGTAGTTGTGCTACAACCAACTCCCTTCTTTCACTTGCAAGGTATGTTTTTTTTTGTATAGTTATATCGCAACAAATTTCTTTCTCTTACTTGCAAGGTATTCTTTGTATAGTCGTGCTATAACAAACTTCTTTCTTTCACTTGCAAGGTATTCTTTGTATAATCGTGCTATAA
>NW_013665854.1:157599-164218 GCF_000517525.1 Limulus polyphemus | reverse complement strand
ACTTGTGTTATAAAGTAATTGTACTAATCTATGTTGACTTTGACGAAAAAGAGACAATTATTTAAAGCTCTGGATACAACTGTGATAACCAACAGTATAACGAAGATTTGTATATACGTTTGACTTGTTGTTTGTTTATTGTTGAAATTTATCGCCAACAAGTCACAGATACCTACTGTAAAGAATGCGGCCTACAAAACCTGAGAGTAGCTTCGGATTCCAATTACAAAGTGTCAACAGAAGCCATTGCATGCGTCTATTTCAAGGCAAAAAATACTATTGTGTACATGCGTGCATATGGATAAATTTTGGATCACTGTCTACGGATTATTTTCTGTTTTCATTTCAATTCTAGAAAGCGAAATCTAAAATTCAGGATCCCCCACTGGGACAGCGGTAAGTTTACGGAGTTACAATGCTAAAATCAGGGGTTCGATTCTCCTCGGTGGAAATGGTAGATATCCCGGTGTGACTTTGCTATGAGAGAAACACACACATACCCTGAAATTAGGGAAACAAAATTCAAATGAATAAATATACCAGTGAAGATAATTAAATTAATATAAGATTATGATGCTGAAGTAAGAGTTTAGGCACAATTAAAGAAAATTTAAAAGTTGTGATCAAAATATTTTTGTGTATTTACGCATGAACTAATCTGCGCCAATGTTCTGAATTTTCTAAACGTTTCCCGATAACTCAAAGGTAAGCTTTAGAACTTAAAGCACTAAAATTCATTGTTCGGTCCAAGTGATGGACATAGCGCAAAGAGTCCATTTTTCAGCTTTTCTTAAATGAAAAGGCAAACAAAAGTTTTTCCAAAAATGCAAGAAAGTGAAAAATAATAATGTTATTGTTTTAAAGTGTAGGATTTGTATTTTTTATTCACGTTAGGCCAAATTATATCACAAATCTTTGTTTCAATTTAAAAAATAATAACACTTCTCTGCCATAAACTTATAAAGCTTATTGATTTCTTTCCATTTTTCTTATAGCCACATTGATTAACTACTAGCCTTTATGTATTTCAGGATTTTGTTATTAATAATTTTTGGCTGAACGTTTCATTCACGTATTAATTAAAGGGGCTAACTTCTGAAGTAAAAATATTTTCCATTTTTTGTCTCAACTGAAAGAGTTATAAGGTAAATTACAGTAAAGTAACTTAGTTAGGTTTAATTTTTGATTTAACTGGTTCAGTTATTAATAAGTTTAATATTTTAATTTTCTTTAGAATATTTCTTCTTTCCATGTGTTTTTCGTTACTATAGGAAGGTTTGTTTGTTTTTTTGTAATTAAGCACAAAGCTACACAATGGGCTGTCTGTGCTCTTCTCACTACGGATATCGAAACTCGGATTCTAACGTTGTAAGTCCACAGACATACCGCTCTGCCACTGGAGGGCTAATCTTTATTGAAATTTATTGTTTGTTTGTTTGGAATTAAGCACAAAGCTACACAATGGGCTATCTGTGCTCTGCTTACCACGGGTATCGAAACCCGGTTCCTAGCATTGTAAGTCCGCAGACATACCGCTCTGCCATTGGGAGGCCTATTGGAAGGTTCAGTGGTGTTTGTCCTGAGAAAATACAATTTTGTTTTTTTTCATGAACGTTCACTTTTTTCATTATTATAAATGACAACAAAGGTAAAGAAGTGATGTGCTTCTCCGTGGCCCGTTATGTCTTAAGTTGTTATAGGCCCGAAACTTTAATGTCTTCTTTAGAATGGCTTTCGTCATAAACAGAAAAATAAAAGGCACGTGTGTCATCTATACTTGAAAGTGACTTTGTATGCTTCATTTGGAGATGTTCGCGTACTTGCTTTTGGTGCTAACGACCTCTTTGATGAAATCTCACGATTTAATTTCCCATTCTATCACCACAGCTTTGAACCGACGAGAAAGGTCGAACAGGTGAGGCCACCAACTTTGAAAAGGCAGCCATAATTTATTGCGAGAAAAACTTCTCATGCGTGTCTATTGCAAGGCTTCTCTCAACTTCAATTCTTGTGACAGTAATTACCTGACTTCAAGCTTCTTGTTCTGTCTGCTGTCGTTTGCCAGACGAAATTCCTTGGTTTTGTATTCTAACTTCTTCAATTTTCGAAAGGGGTACGAAAAAAACTTGAATATAAAGTTGAAATCCACCATCTTTGCTTGACTATACTTATCACACTCACGGTGGAAAATAAGTACTTTTCAAGATCAAAAGTATGTTTACAAAAGCTCAAAGTTTGCGAAGAAGTACATTTAAGATTCAACTTACAGGAATTATTTTAATGATATATTCGTATAAAGTAAATATAAACCCTTGTTACTTATTACAGTGTTCGCCGTTACAGAAACTTTTATCCAATTTTTGATAAATAAATATTACACACACACACATATATATATATATAATATAAAGGTTTTTACAGCTAAGTATAGAAATTACTACTAATTGAAAAACACACATACCACCTGCTCTCTTTTATCCTCTGAAAACTTATTATGTTATGTTTCAATCGTTCTTTATCTCTGAAAACTTATTATGTTATGTTTCAATCGTTCTTTATCTCTAAAAACGTATTATATTATGTTTCAATCGTTCTTTATTCTCTGAGAACTTATTATGTTATGTTTCAATCGTTCTTTATCCTCTGAAACTTATTATGTTATGTTTCAATCGTTCTTTACCTGTGAAAACGTATTATGTTATGTTTCAATCGTTCTTTATTCTCTGAGAACTTATTATGTTATGTTTCAATCGTTCTTTATCCTCTGAAGCTTATTATGTTATGTTTCAATCGTTCTTTATTCTCTGAAACTTATTATGTTATGCTTCAATCGTTCTTTATTCTCTGAGAACTTATTATGTTATGTTTCAATCGTTCTTTATCCTCTGAAACTTATTATGTTATGTTTCAATCGTTTTTTATCCTCTGAAAACTTATTATGTTATGTTTCAGTCGTAAACTTTCTTCGGACAAGTGATTGGATCAGGAGCCAAAGTGAAAAACAACCTAATTATAGTTGTTCTCTTATATGTGTTTTTGCATTAGAACTGTTTAACTTTTCCCTAGGAGTTAGAATGAGTTGTTGCTTTTTATTGCTGCTTTAATACCATTTCAATGTTATGGTCTCAAATTAACTTTCATATAGAGGGCATTTGGATAAGGAAACAATGTATTTTTTCAGTACGAAGTTTAGTAAAATTTTTAGCTGTTTTTTTATGTTTACAGGGTGATGTGCAACGGAACATTAATTAGTTTAACGATTTTTTGATTTTCTTACAAATTTATTCGCAAGGGGTTCAGTAGACTATTGCTCTCTTCTCTATTAAAACCAATTAAAAATCATAAAGTTTGTAGTATAGTGGAATCAGCTTCTTGTTCTTTTAAAAACGGTTGCATTATCTCGGTATTTGAAGCGTAGATAACTCAAGAAGGATTGAATTACATTAGTCATAAAAAATGAAAGGATGATGAAGTTTGTTTAAATTTGTATATTTTTAGGTTATAATCTTTTTTAAAATTAAGCGTGCTTATTGTGCAGGATTTCACTAATTCTCTCTCAAGAGTTTGCAAGTTTATGCACCAATGATTCCTGATGTAATAGGCCTTTCTGAGAAATAACCCAAATTTTGTAAAGCAGAAAGCTAATTTTCATTGATTAGGAAAGGTGTTTACTGTCGAGATAACGCTAGATTTATAGAATTTGTGGCAGGTATTTTCTTTTGCGAGGAATGTTCAAACTGTAGAAACAAATTAACTGAAATTAAAGTTTGCAGAGCCGTCACATTGCTTCAGGAGGGCTGCACCCAGATTGAAATGGCACAAGTCATGGGGTGTCACAATCTGTAGTCAGTGGACTGTGATGCAGATACTAGGCCACAGGAGAATACACGATGAGGTCAGGCCAGGGTCACAGAAGGACTACAGGTGCAGAAGACGACTGACATCTGCGAAAACTAGACCTTAGAAACCGAACCAGCCACTAGGAGTCTCAGGAACAAGCTTCAGCAATCCACTGAAGTGCTTGTGTCGTTCTCAACGGTCAGGAACAGGTTTTATGAGGCTAGGCTCAGGTCAAGGATACCAGTTAGAGCCCCTGTATTAACTCCAAGGTACCGAACAACCCGGCTGGCGTTTGCTCAGGAACATGTCAACTAGACCCTTCAGCAATGAACCCCTTTACTGTTCACAGATGAGAGCAGGTTCTGTGTATCTTCAAATGATCGACGTGTGAAGGTCTGGAGATGTAAGGGGGAGTGATATTCTGTCTGTAACATTGTCCACCATAATGGTTTGGGGTGATATCTATATGTAGGGGCGTACAGACCTCTATTTGGTGGATGGAGGATCCCCAACAGCAAAACGTTACGGCAATGAGATCCTGCTACGCATTGTTCACCCTTTTGCTGGTGTTGTCGAAGACAACGCTCGTTCTCACACCGCTAATATCAGGCAGCAGTTTTTTCACGATACAGGAATAGAGATACTGGCTGACCTGGTGAGTCAATTGCTAGGGGGAGCAGCTAAGAGACAAGCTACTTGCTCCTACGATTGTCCAGAATCACAGAGCCGCCCTCATCCAAGAGTGAACTATGCTGCCCCAGCAAATCATCCAAAATGTCATTAGCAGAATGGGAAACAAGTGTACAGAAGTCATAGACAGTAGACAGCAACTAAGGATTCATTTTGTTAAGTTTGTTCCTCTTAATAAGTTATTTTTCCTTTGACATGTGTGCAGCCAAATATTTGCATATTTTGTTTTTTGTTATTTGTAAGTGAATTTTTCGACTTGCTTAATGTTGTTTATATGTGATATTTATAATAAACATGTTTCGTCAATATCGAACGTCTCTCTCTGTGTTTTTTGGGTTTTCGCTTCACATTTTGAAGAAAAATTCCTCATCATCCTTTAATGTTTGTGAGTAGTGGCAAGTTTTAATTTTTTGGCACCAACCTTTGTAGAATAATAGCTTCATTCTGACAAAAACTACATACTATGGTTAACAACTGTTACCACTATATAGAGTTTGGTGAAAAAAAATCGATAATTAATTACGCTTTTTTATTCGTGATATACAGGAAGACTAAACAATTACAATCGATCGTGACGCTATGCAATTAAATATTTGCCATGTGAACGATAAGCACCTAGTGGTAACGTGAAATCTGAGCGTTTTTTATTTTTCTTTTCTACTTCGTCCTTTCTCTTTGCTTGAAGGATGACAAACGTGTTGTTTTTTTTTTTACATTATTATCACTGTACTACTAGATATTTAGATAAAATGGAAGAAGATAACTATATGGTATCTTCGCTACAACATCTCAGAGTGCATCCTGATTCGTATGTAGACATAGCACTGGAGCATCAAGCCACCCCTCCCCCCTACCTCCATCCACCCCAAAGCTAACAATCGTTTCCTTTCTGTCTGCCGATGAAATAAAAGGGAATATATTTTATGATAAGATTTTAAAGAGGCGTTTCTTTCTTTTGAGAAGAGTCCTCGAATACTTGTGTTTATACATTCTTGACAAACGGCGAAATATAGAGTTCCTGCCTACCTGACCTATAACATAGACTAACATACCAATTCTTCTTGTGCCCTAAGCTGAATGAGAGGGTGAATGCACTCAGCTCAGCCCACGTACCTATTTTATTGTTAGAAATTAAAACCCACAAGTCTGGGATTGTATAAACACACGCACGCACACACTTGTAAAATTTCCAAAACGAGAACCTGTCCTTCGTTCAAAAGTGGAACACGTGATAAATTATATTATTTATTATAAAAACAATTTAAATGTGTATATGCCAATATTTAGGCCTGTTATTTTTTCCAATATTCCGCCGACTTGAAGTGTCTAAACCGTAAATTATATTCTTGTTTGAGGGTAAAACGGAACAGAAGTCACTGACAGGACGATAACTTTTCTAGACGAGGATATCTTTATTGGATAACAACAGAATTTGGTTATTAACACATTTGTGCTGGTTTCTAACGTGAAAACTCATTTTAAAGTGATGGCTATTCTGACGATGAACATCTCCAATGAACTGATTGTCCCTCGTTTGTTGATAAGTTTCTTAATGAAATATCGAATTCGTACTACATATTTAACGTGAGAACAGCACATTGAATGCCATTTAGTTTCGCTGTTTGCCTCAATGTTGTTAACCTACGTACCTAAATATTGTTCTTCCAGGTTATTATTCTTATTAACGCCTCCCAGTGGTACAGCGGTAAGTCTGAAGGCTTATAACGCTAAAGACCATGTTTCAATATTCTTGGCTTTATTTGTTTATTTGTACTTTTAGAGCAAAGCCGCACAGTGAACTATCTTCAGTATGTCCACCGCAGGGATCGAACTCCAAATTTGGCCCTAAAAGCACTCAAACTCCCCTAAGCCATTGGTAGGCAATAAATTTTGTAGTGCATAGAGTATGAATTTAGGAAATGACAACGTTATTGTTTTTTTCTTCTTCTTCTTCTTTTTGTTGGGGGGGGGGGAGGCTAATAGATAGTAGTAATATTGGCGAAGAGTTCTTCCTTTCGTGTTCAAAGAGTCGTCCACTTTCTTCGAGAATTTTAAATTGAGACCTTCTTCCTACTGCTCACGATTTCAG
>NW_013665854.1:156166-157357 GCF_000517525.1 Limulus polyphemus | reverse complement strand
ATTATGGTCTTGTATCATTTTGGTGTTTATAGGAAAGAAGCCCCACCCCTCATTGGCTCAGCAGTAAGTCTAGAGACTTATAAAATGCTAAAAAAAACCTGGTTTCAATACCCGTGGTGGGCACAGCACAGATAGCCCATTTTGTAGTTTTGTGCTTAACGACAAACAAACAAATTATTATTAACTCTAAAGGGCATTTCTTCCAGATATGATGTGGAAAAATCCGTGTGTGAAATTATGTAACGAAATCAACTAACCCTGAACCAGTCTTGTCTTATAAGTTTTATTTATTTACAATTCATAGATATCTTTATAGCTGTGGATCTAACTTATTATATCATCTTTTATATATATCCTGACTTCTTACCTACGACAGAATAAGTTACCAATTTACCATAACCAACTCCAAAGGAAAACATTAATGTAGTTGAGGTTGTTGCTTGTAATTTTTTAGTTCCTTAGTAAGCTAGAATCCGGGTTTCGATACCCGTGGTGGGCAGAGCACAGATAGCCCATTGTGTAGCTTTGTGCTTAATTACAAACAAACAAACAATCCTTAGTAAGATGCTGTTCAAAATGAAACAGGAAAATAAATCAGTAGTTTCAGACAAAGTTCATTTCTTGAAAAATCGATTGAAAAGCTAAAATGGTTTGCCACGGTTGCCAGTATGAAAATTCAAAAATGTGATTTGGTAAGATTGTGAAAAAAAAACTTATGAAGATAAAAAAATTAGGCCGATGTTTACAGAAATTAAGTTTTCAGGTGAAGTTTTCAAGTCTATTTGTTTCTATCGCTAAACCCAACCAAATAATCTACAAATGATCACTGTTCACGAACCTTGTCACCGCGTATGAATAAATGACAGACTTTCATTGGAAACTAATAATTTTACCGTAATTTAGATTTGTAGAAAATCGATCGTGAATAATATACCTTGTCTCAAAAAGCTCAGACATAGAAAGTAAACTGAGGTCAGACTTTTTTACCATCAGTGACTGGTTTGTATTTATGGGGAGAATGTTGTAAGCTTTGCAATTGGATGTCTTTTGACAGTAATGTTTATTGATCGGACATTGAACTAAATAGTTAACAAAATATGAAACAATTTATTAAAAAGTTTAAATTTTCCACATTTTAAAACTTAACAATACCACTGTTCATATATATATATATGGGTTTTGTGGCATCCA
>NW_013665854.1:134080-155808 GCF_000517525.1 Limulus polyphemus | reverse complement strand
CGTCATACTTGGAGAATTCTTCTTTCTCTTGCCTGTGAACAAGTTAATAAATAATTCAATTAAATTCTAAAAGGTGAATGCATTACTTGCCTTAAGCATAAACAAGACACATGATTGCTTGATGCCTTGTGCTCATCCAAACAAATAACGCAACGCGAACTTTACTCACGTTGGGAGAGGTACATTGTGTCGTCCACAACGGAATCTATAGTCTTAATGGGCCGAATTGCCGTTTCCAACGGTATTTATATCCAGAAAAGGCTTCTCTGGCAGTAAGATATTTATCTGTGCAACTGAAATAGAAATCCTTTGCCGTTTATGACATGGGTGCTGAGACAAAGACAACCCGTTGGAATTGACACACCCACACAAATATTTGGTGACAAAACGCACTGCGGCTCTGGCGTAGCGTCCAGGGTGTTGGGGGGAAACCCTCTACGCAGTTAATCCTTGGAAATGCAAGAACTTTGTATTGCTGCAGACAAATCAAAGTTCTCTTTGTAACGACGGAGCGCTGGGAGCTGTTTAGATGTAGAACTATCCTCAGTTATCAAACTCCAGACCTGAATATGGATGGGAAAACATAAAAAAAAATGTACTGTGGAACCAAACTCTCATTCTATCAAATCCAAGTATGACTTTTGACCTTGGAGTGAGAGGCAGGATTCGGGTATCTTGTAAGAAGACAGGAACTCGGATGGAGTGAGATGTGAGAACACCAATAGAAGGGTAGATGTTAACAGGAGACATCCGGTGTTTTTAGAAGAGTTTAAAGTGAGAATAGGAGAGGGGAGAGTGAAATTTGGATAGACATCATTAAAGGTCAGATATCTGCGGACTCACAATTACCTGATCCTTTCACAACTTGTCTCAAAATCATCAAATTAAGTATACTCAGAGTAAGTATCCCTCACAATTAATGCCTGTTTTGTCGTAAGAAGGAAGCCAGTTTTATACATATGACGTACGTTTTTCTACACCGTAATTAATGTAGGTAATTAAGTGACAGTTTCTGTAGATGGATATCACGTGCTGTGCAGATTACATGAAGCTAAGGTTTTGTTTCTTGTGGATAATGAACAAGCAACACATGATATTTTGCTTGCCCATTCTGTCATATGAACCACCATGATGGTACATGATGAGTAAATGCTTCCATCTTTCACCAACTGAGCTGGTATACATATTACTGGTAATAAATATATGTATATTTTCTGTAGCTATTTCAAAAGTATCTAACCAAAAACAGTATACCGTGCTTAACATATACATCTGCATTTGTTATTGGCTACCATCTCGTTTAACACGTCATAAGTAGTATATTATGTATATCACTATATCTATGCAAATTTTCATTCAAATCCGATCTCCATTCTTTGTGCTTTATTATGTGGTGTCATGAAATAATAATCGGAAGTAGAATTTATTAATAAGTTATGTTAGCAAAACTTCTGTTCATAAGTAATGTTTCTACTTTTATTAATGTATAAATGTCAGGCCCCCCAGTGGCACAGCGGTATGTCTGCGGAATTACAACGCTAGAAACTGGGTTTCGATACCCGTGGTGGGCAGAGCACAGATACCCCATTGTGTAGCTTTGTGCTTAATTCCAAACAAAAAAACAATAAATTTCAATAAAGATTAGCCCCCCAGTGGCACAGCGGTATGTCTGCCGACTTACAACGCTAGAAACCGGGTTTCGATACCCGTGGTGGGCAGAGCACAGATAGCCCATTGTGTAGCTTTGTGCTTAATTCCAAACCAACAATAAGTTTCAGTAAAGATTATATATATATATATATTGAAAACGATAGCTACAACTGGAATAATAATTGGACGACGAGTTTAGTTTCCTAATATTTTGAAATTCCATAAGCTAAAAACATTATTACATATAACTGCGTTAAACCATAAACATCAAAACATGTAGAACTGAAAGTCTTTGAAATATAAATCCTAGCTGAATATAAAGAACAATAACTTAATATTCCCTCGCCACCTGTCTGTGTAATTTGTTGACGTGTTACATAACTTCATCGAATTTTAAAAATCGTATAGCAGTTGTCATTATAATAACATGTTCGACATAAACCCTTTGTTTACCGTACTTATATTTTACCGCCATCCTTCCCAAACCTTAACCTGTTTACATATATGATACGGGTATATGTGTGTAATGAGAGAGTTTCATTAAATATTACATCCTTGAACCCAAGCTCTGTTGATTATGAGCAGTTTTCAGGGTTGGGCTCATCTCATAGCGGTCACTCATTCATCAAGGACTTACCTGACAAGCAGAGGTCACGTGACTTTCTAACAGTTGATCATTAGTCGCCTGCGGGCCTATAGAAATCCGGTTACTGACGTAATTTATATTGAAACTGAGTTGACTCTCAAGTGTAAAAAATTACGCGTTCGCATTGTTTTCTGTAAGTGAAATAGCAATTAATATGACAGAATTTTCGGGCGATTTTATATATAAATATATAAGTGCACGGTGATCTCATTTCACCATTAGGCTTAACGAATGTTTTCCGCTAGTCAGCCAGCAAAATACTTGTGTAGAGAAACACAGTATGCTAATACAGTAGTAAATTCACAAACAATTATTTGAAAGCACAATGATATATGTTGCAGAAAACATAATGCCGAAACATGTAGTATGTTTGCTACAAAAACAAAAAACACCACTGTGCTTACAAAGAGTTGTTTGTTAACCTACTATAGTCAACAAAATGCTAAACGCGCATGTATCCGAGGCCGACCTCTTAACTGTTTTCGATTGCCCCCTGTGGTGATATCTATTGTAACGTTACGTTCAAAAAATTGTTTTTGGCCGATCTTTTATTTCATAAAATTAGACAGGCTTTAAAGTCGACATTATACTTTTATTTCTCTTTTCAATTAACAGTTAACATCCAAAAAGGATATTTAATTGTTTATGCGTATTGTCAATAGCATTTTAAATTATGCATTAATTCATCAAAAAACAAAAAAACTGAAAGAGGTTACCTTAACACCAAAAATGTTTAATACTTTGTTTCCGTCATCACTTTGTCATGTGATTCTGTGATTCACCTCCTACTCCACTTCCTTTGTTTCCATCATCACTTTGTCATGTGGTTCTGTGATTCACCTCCTACCCCACTTCCTTTTGTTTCATCATCACTTCGTCATGTGATTCTATATTCACCTTCTACCCCACTTCCTTTTGTTTCCACCAACACTTTGTCTTGTGATTCTGTGATTCACCTCCTACTCCACTTCCTTTGTTTCCAATTTCGGCGCGAACTCTTCAATATTAGGATTTGGCCCTCACTCTTTTTGCACTATCACGGCCCCAAAGTGCAAAGCGCATTTTTACAGGAATGACCCACGAACCATGAATCCATGGATTCACAGTCCGGAATCACGCTAGATCGTAGGCCACGCTCGAACCTATGTTAATGCAAATAAGTAAGATCATTATTTAATGTACCTAGTCTACTCTGCTTGTAATGTATTTGCGATTACATTTTACATTCACGTAAATACACGTACAAAAGAACGAGCTATGTAAGACTTAGTTTGGAATTATATGTCTAAAAATGTAAACATAGCTATTAGTTTTGAAAGCCTTCAGACGTTAACAAGGACAAGCGATTGCCAATTCGCCCTGGGCCACTACAGTATTTCACATATCACTGAAATATCCTCCTAAAATCTACCATGCTTACAAACAGGGCTAACTTGACGCTACAAAGGCAAAATGAGGTGTGTGCCCCTAGTGGAGAGTGTCAGATGTGTTCCTTTGTTAGTTAAAAGACGGATAGCAACCCATCAAGTTGACCCAGTCGGTGACTTGGCGCTCCTTGGTTGTGGGGAACACAGATTTACTCGTGTCGTCGTCTGTAAATCATTTGTAATCGGTATCTTTTTTTTTCTGACACTACTTCCATGGATATGTTTAGATATCTCGGGGGCTTTTCTTATATACATTCATTGATTATACGGTTATAGAGTTGAAATTTGGCTAGCTGCTGGCATTAGATAAAGTGCAGATGGCTACAGCCTTAAGATAGGCTTAGATATTGTTGCTAATTTTAGTCTATCACACATGACCTAATCATGTTAGAAAACATTATTTAAAGACCCTTAAATTGTATTTGGATAACTTTAGTTACAGTGCGGTTTTGTTAAGCCATTAGATCATTAGGGGATGTATCGTAAGGCTGGCAGGTTAGTTTCAGACATAAAGAGCATCTTGCTGTAATTAAAACATAAATATCTACGTTGTCACAAAATCTCGATTCACGCCTTTGAGTCTTGGGTGCACTATCAAGAGTAAGAATCAAACCCCATTATTCTGTCAGATAAGAGTAGCCCAAAAGTTGGCGGTCGTGCTGTTGACTAGCTTTCTTTCTCCTTAGTCTATAAGTTCAAAACTAGTAACTGGGCTATCGCAAATACACCTTTGCGTGAATATCCGAAAGAAACAAACATAATACATAATCCCTAAATATCTACTAAAAATATTAGCGAAATATGTATAATAACCCAATGTTACTATTTTAAGTACACTTTCATTAGCATCTTACATTTACGTGGAGTTTCTTGAGCTAAGCAATTGGGTGTATTATTTTGAGTGTTAAATGGCTTTGGATTTTAACAATCAGTTATACCAGTTTGGCTTTTAACTGTTTGTTATATAATATTTGTTATTAATAGTAATGTGATTTTGATTGCGAATAATTAATTATGTTAATTTGGTTGTTGACAGTTAGTTATATGAATATATATATATATATAACTATTTCTTTATTTCACTCAATTGAATCTTCTTGAAACTTGTACGCTTTAGTTTGCAAATGAAACAGCACAGGAATTGTCAGAAATCTCAAATTGAAAGCAGGAGCGATATTTTGTGTTTGAGTTTAAAAGAGTTGTTTTTCTATATGCAAATGTCTGCCAAAACACGAGCTTCCCGTGATATTCACAGTTTCATGCACGAAATATTAAAAGTCCAATCTTTGAAACAAAAGTGCTGTTATGTTTCATTTTAATATTTATTTGATATTCTTAGAAGAAGAGCATAGAATTGGTTTAAGGAAAACTGTTAACACATGCCTTGTTACATTTACTAACCAATCACAAAGTAAAGTTTGTGGATAAAACAAAAAGAGTTAAGATAAACATTACGTTTAAGCAAAAAAAATATATGATAATTATTTATATATTTTTGGCTATTCTAAATACACACTTTAAACTAAGTGATATTTTGAATTTACAAATATTTTGTTTTCTTCGGTGAAATTACACATTGTAGAGTGAAGAAAAAAAGTAATATTTTGAATTATCTATGAATATCTTATTAACAGTTAAAATATTAGAGAAAGGATTAAGTTTAATTATAAGTGCTTTGAAAAAACTATATCTGATTGTACGTATGTTTTGAAAAAAATAAAGTTAATTTTAAAAGAGTTATGTATGATTTTAGCAGGCTTAAGATGTAAAATACGTGATGTATTTTTGTCCTGAAAATTACATTCGTACTTATCTGTGTGTGTGTGTGTTTTGTTTTTTTATGTTTCATTTTCCTGCACTGCAACATTCCTAAACCTTATTGTACACAACACTATATCTGACTCCCAGCTTCATTGTATTTGAGGTGTTGGAAGGAATATGATTTAAAAGCTGTCAAAACATAGACGACGCACCCTTGTTTATTGAAAGTGACGTTTAAGAGCCCTCAGCAGGGGTTAAGGATGGTTTATGGTATCTTTATGCAGATGGTACACCTGTTGAATAAGAGTATGTGACAGATTTGGTGCCTGAGCATTGTTTAAAAAGGAGTGAGATCCTGAAACTTCTTTTATTCTACAGTTTTATAAGACGTTAGTACAGACAAAAGACTTACAACATATCAAGAGAAGCCAATCTGCGCGCAAAGCCATATATTCTAGGCACTCGTTAATATGCATTTGTGTTGTTGGTTTTAAAAATGTAATGGCTTAGCTAAGTATGGAATATAACTTACTGTCAGTAGCTAGACATTTTATTTTTTGAAATTCTAGTTTGAAAGTTTATGTAAAAAACATGAACTAACTCACTTTCTGTGTTTTCTATATTCCAGGTGAAGATGGAGATGCCGGAAAGTTTGAGATGGCAGATGGTGAAAGTCTTTCTTCTGATTGCGATGTAGTTGAAGAGCAGAATATTAACCATGAACTAGCTGAACGGACAGATCTAGACCACCAGAATCATTTTAATGATGCCACTCTTCCTCTGGTACACCCTGATGAACTTAACACTAATGAAGCCAAAAGTGGTACTTACTCGTCCAGAGAAACGAGATTGTATTCTGCCCAATCATTAACAAACAGTCACCAGTCCAAGATTTATCCCATTGTTAATTGCAACAACTTCGCAATTGAAACAATGATGGATGACGGACCAATCGACTTTAGTTTTCGGAATCAAAACCAGTGTTTCCCTATGGCTTCAAGTTTATCACCTGGGTCCCCTATCAACGGATTCCCCCCTGAGTCACAAAACGAACCTCTTGATCTCTCCACACCAAACAGAAGGAAGAATACAGCAAAATATCCAAGGGAATCAAAATTGACTCGTGTAGACAATCTCTTTCACGTATCACCTCAAAGAGAATGTTTAAACAGATTAACCTGGAATGGAAAATTAATGTCTTTCGAGAGTTCTAAGATATCCGAAGTTAGTTCTGCTACATCATACAACGTTTCACACAAGTCTGTTGAATCGTTAAAAAGTCAAGTACTTAATACAAGTCTTATAACTTCCAACATGGCCACTGCTTTCGAAAAGATGAATGAATTGTGTCACACAGTCACCAAACCACAGGGATATCGGACAGGAAGCCGGAAAAATCCATGGCAGAACCAGTGGATCAACAAAAGTGAAGAACAAGCGAAAGATGTTTTTACTTGTGTTTGGTGTAAACAATCTTTTAAAAGTCTAGGTGAAATGACTATTCATATACAGAAGAGTCCGAAGTGTGGGATGACAGGCATACAGACATCTGCACCATCAACTTCGTCAAACACTAGTATCTCCTCAGAAGACCCATCTTCAGTTCCAAAATGCTCATCTTCTAATAACGGCAGTAGTCTTTTGATGAAAGAAAGTATGGCACTACCTCGCAAGCTAGTTAGAGGTCAAGATGTTTGGTTAGGGAAAGGTGCTGAGCAAACTCGTCAAATCCTGAAATGCATGTGGTGTGGACAGTCGTTCAAGACTCTGGCAGATATGACCAATCATATGCGAGTCACTCAACACTATAATAATATTATTAGTCAAGAGCAGATTATATCTTGGAAAGTCCCAGCTGATAAAATGACGTCACAGTCGCAGATAAATGCCGTCTTGACTTGTAAGGTTTGTAACCAAGTGTTTGGTAGTCTCAAGGAACTCAGTTATCACATGATGAAAAACGCTCATTACAAGGAACATATTTTACGTACCATTACGGAAAGTGGAGGAAGACGTAGACAGACTAGAGAAAGGAGGAAAAAATCTTTGCCTGTTAAAAAGCTTCTTGAATTAGAAAGAATGGAGATGAACAACTTAAATTTACCTAAGGAACGAAATGAACGACCTGTGTCAAACAGCGAGAAAGTTAGTGGCAAGATTACGTGTGAAGAATGCGCCGAGAAAGTAGATGCCAAAGACTTTGTAATACATATAAAAAACTGCACTCAAAATTCTAAATCGTATGATCTTTTGAAAACTTATTTCATTGCAGAGAGCGCTGTCGATCAAGTGAAAAAAGATTCCGAATCTGGAACTCCTGAGAAAATTGAATCTGATGAAGAGGTAACTAAATCAAGCAGGCCTCGTGTAACAAAAACCCCAATCTTCAAAAGCTCTGAAAAAGACACTATTCGAGAAAAAGAACAAAAATATCCTTCAGCTGGTGGAACGAATAAAGGAAACGAATCAACTTCTGTGTTGAACGCCATTGAAAAACTGATCGAAAAGAGTTTTCAAAACAGAAGCAAAATGACCAGTAATGGTTCCACTGGCATTCTACAAAGATTAGGGATCGACGAGGAAGTTTACCCTCCATGGCATTCCTCTGGTAAAGGGGCAATTGATTCGTCCAGTAAATCTCGAATGTCATCAGTAACAACTCCTCCTTTAGGACTTCCAGGCAAGAAGATAGTAGATATTAAAAACGGCACATTCAGATCACGAGATGCTGCTGACGCGTTCAATAACAAATTTCCGAAAGGAAATTCTTCAATAAATAAAGAAAAAATAATTTTTGATACCAAATCGGACGTTTCGGGCCTTTCTTCGTTACCATACAAAAAACAACCATCTCCACAATCAGTGAAATCAGAAACTTATTTTAATTCGAGTACAACAATTGTATCCAAGACAGGACAAACGCTTTCTCAAGAAACATTTAATGAAGCTGTGGAAGAGGATAGTGGTTATTTTCCTTCAAAAAGACAAGTTGAAAAAAGTCCAGTGCGGTCTGTGCGATCAAAAAGTCCAGCATTTGATCATGGCGAAGATTCTTTAGACGCCTACTCCGAGGTTGATGAATCGAATGGTGAATCTAGTGCTTATGAAATGGTTGAAGAATTGTGTGATGTCAGTCGCTCGCTGAGTCAAACAAATATTTTCAAACATCTAGAAGACGCTGCGTCTCCTGGTGATTCTCTACAAAATAAAGGTAAATCAAGTCCATCATCATTAAGTAATTCTTCCAAACTGTCTGCAACAGATCTGAATCATGAACTAGACAAAAATCATATAGATTACGATAAACCGTTTACAGGCCATCCTCTTCGAGAACTTCAAAAATTATTGGACAAAACGGATGTCAGTGTTTCAAGTTCTGCTGTCCAGACTCCGCCAGGATCTATTTTGTCATTCAGTTGGGCATGTAACGAACCTACAACATCAGATTCTCTGATGAAGTGTGCCTTTTGTGACACTAATTTTGTTTCTAAGGGTGCGTATAGGCATCATATGAGTAAAATGCATTTTGCGAAAGACACAAGTTCACCTGATGCTTTTGTTTGGAAAGCCACTCCACCTTCTGGTGACAAAGCATTTAATGAAAACAATTTAGTCACAAAAGAATCTCCGCCATTTTCAGAAACATCAGATGAAAGTCCTCATTCTAAGTTTTTAAAGTACACCGAACTAGCGAAAGAGCTATCCAAGAAATATGTGTAATGTGATTTAAGACTTATCCTCTTTTCTGTACATAAAACTGTTTAAAAGATATCTAAATTATGCGAATACGTAATGTGAAATCTATGAATTTTTTTTTCCAGTTCCTTAAAACTGTTGATAAGACGGTGTTTCATTGTATTCTCCTCTGGAACTGTATTTGTGATACTGTTATAAATAGTTTTTGCTTTTTTTACATTGTATATATGGTCAATTTTTTTCTCAATTGATAAGTTTTTCATTCTATTAAGCTTATAAGTAAACGTGAAAATTTGTTTCTTAAACGAAACAAGTTTGTAACTTTGCCGATACATTTCATCTGAAAATGATTTTTTAAGACTTTTCTTCAGTAACATTATATTCTTAATACTATTTAACACAATTAACGATTATTGAAAAGGTGTTTGAAAATGTTTTTTGACGTGTTTTTTTAAAGATTAATACAATGCTCTTTAGAACCTGAACAGTTCCTCGGAAATACTGTATAAAACAATATAGGAGAAGTCTTTTAACTACAAGAATGTGGGTTGAATTAGAGGTCTCTCTAATAGTTTCTCAAGATTTTCATATCAACGGACTCTATATATGTGAATGGATTCAACTGCATCACAATTTAACCAAATACCGTACCTTCCAATATCCTTAATATAAATCAATAAAAATAACTAAAATGCAAACTGAAAAGTAAATAGAACTAGAACATAACTAAGATGATTGAATATATTACTAGGTAATCCAATGCTACCATCTTCTGACACTTGTTACATAACTAATGTGATGGGATAGATTACCAGGTAATCCAGTATCACCATATTCTGACACTTATTACACAACTAGTGTGATGGAATATATTACTAGGTAATCCAATGCTTCCATCTTCTGACACTTGTTACATACCTAAGATGATGGAATAGATTACTAGGTAATCCAGTGTCACAGTTTTCTGACACTTATTATATAACTAATGTGATGGGACAGATTACTAAGTAATCCTGTGTCACCATTTTCTGATATTTGTTACACAACTAAGATGATGGAATAGATTATTAGATAATCCAGTGTCACCATCTTCTGACACTTATTACATAACTAATGTGATAGATTACCAGGTAATCCAGTGTCACCATCTTCTGACACTTATTACATAACTAATGTGATGGGATAGATTACAAGGTAATCCAGTATCACCATATTCTGACACTTATTACACAACTAGTGTGATGGAATATATTACTAGGTAATCCAATGCTACCGTCTTCTGACACTTGTTACATACCTAAGATGATGGGATAGATTACCGGGTAATCCAGTGTCGCCGTATTTTGACACTTATTACATAACTAATGTGATGGGATAGATTACTAGATAATCCAGTGTCACCATCTTCTGACACTTATTACATAATTATTGTGATGGGATAGATTACTAGATAATCCAGTGTCACCATCTTCTGACACTTATTACATAATTATTGTGATGGGATAGATTACTGGGTAATCCAGTGCTACCATCTTCTGACACTTATTACGTTTTGGTTTTATTCTATGTATTTCACTGTACGCTTCTTAGGCTATTTTCAGACCGGACTCATTTTTATGTTTTAGGATTAATACAAGTAAACCCTATAACACTCAAATTACCGACTTGTTTATATAGCGATGTGATTCATATATTGCATCGTGTTGATTTTTTTTTTTTTTTGACAAATACAACACTCATTGTAAAGACATTACCAAAACTTTGGATTAAATCGATCCTTTACTGTGCAACATACATAGGAAACCAAAGGAGTAATTGTTGGGATTAATTGCACTATTGGCGGTATCTTTGTTGGGTTTGTGTGTGACACATGTTATTAGAGTCCCCGTAACCAACACAGTCATAGACTGTGCAAATAGGTGCATAAACAATTTTAAAAAAATGCGTTCATAAAGCCAATGTTATTTCTAGGTTTAACGCTAATTGAAGAGTAGTTACGTCGGTATAAAATTGTACTAACGATTTCACCTCATGTTAAATAAGTAAAGTAGTCGACGTTTCCTTAACATTAAAGTTTAACAAAAATATATTATTCTAAAGAGTGATCAACTTATGATCGTTGTCGCTTTGTAGAATTTTATACTAATAGAAATTATATTCATTATGTGATTTTGATATCGTGTTACTGCTTGACTGTTCCTTGATGATGTACCACGTACTACTTGTCATTGTTGCTAGTTCAATGTGTGATTTTGATATCGTGTTACTGCTTGACTGTTCCTTGATTTTGTACCAAGTACTACTTGTCATTGTTGCTAGTTCAATGTGTGATTTTGATATCGTGTTGCTGCTTGACTGTCCATTGATGATGTATACCACGTACTACTTGTCATTGTTGCGAGTTCAATGTGTAATTTTGATATCGTGTTGCTGCTTGACTATCCATTGATGATGTATACCACGTACTACTTGTCATTGTTGCTAGTTCAATGTATGAGTTTGTTATCGTGTTACTGCTTGACTGTTCCTTGATGATGTATCACGAGTTACTGCCATTGTTGCTAATCCATTGTATGGTTGGATGTCGTGTAACTGTTTACCTGTTTCTTGATGATGCACCACGAGTTATTGCTATTGTTGCTAATCTATTGTGTGGTTTTGACGTCGTGTTACTGTTTACCTGTTCCTTCAGATGTACCAAGTGTTAATTGTCATTGTTTTTATCATGATGCGGTTGATTTGTATGTCCTATGCTATCATAAAATAAAACAAAGTAAATAACTTCCTAATCAAGACACACGGTACTGTGTCGTGCGGCCAAAACAACCTGCTGCAGACAACACTGTGTGTTATTAACAGGAGTGATATTTTAGTGACTTTCCACCTTCTTTATCTCAGACTGTGGTAATCTAAAATATCAGATATTTTTAATAGATGTGCTCTACTGGACTCTTACTTCACTTACCAAATTTCAAGATAATCCCTTAAAAAATACCTGAGTTATAACATCTCTAAATTTGATTGAGTTTCTTCTCACCAAATGTACGGAAACTATATTTGATAGAAAAAACAAACTTAACTTTTATGGATTTTTTGTTTTCAAATTTGGTACACTGATATGTAGTTTCAACCTTCAATTATGAGTCTCATTTGGTGTCAATATGAGCCACCTGTGCAAAGTTATCTTTACGATAATCCTTTGTTATCTTACGAAGCAACCATAAAATGATAATATTCACATAGAACAACATACTTTGAGTTTGGCACTTATAGAATTTCGAACAGTTTGCTTGTACAACATCGTAACGGTGTAATGTTAAGTGTAAAAACAACATGGACTTCGACTTCTGGGGATAATTTTTTTTGGTTATTCATCACTTTTAAACACTTTGTCGTAAGACAATCGCACTTGACTTATTGAATTTTAAACACTGCATTCTTTATTCAGTCCTTTATGGTTATCTGAGAAGAAGAACGTATAATAGTATCTCAACCACACCATGTTCTTCATATCCATCGCTTACGACGCGTTTCGCTCAATACCAGAGCTCATCAGGCTGGTTAGGATACAGTGAGACTAATACTATTGATCTTGTGACAAATATAATTAATTATGATCACGCTTCGCCAGCAAAAGGAATTCACACCATAACAATTTGTCGTAACGTTTATCTGTTAGTAAAATATTTAGTTAATAATTATATGTAAGATATTAAGTTGATAAATTAAGGCTTCAATATTTTTATTCTGCGATAACTTTAGATTTATTTCTATAGTGTTGCGTTCTCCTTAAGATGAGTTACATTTAGAAAATTACATGGCATATAATTACCATCAATAATTCCTATTTGTGTTATTTAACGTAACCAGCTGGTAGCCGGGATCTTATTTTCAATATGCACGTTTATTAGTGGCTCTGTGCTATGATTTTTTCCTTGGGACACATTTACTCAGAAACACTTCGTAGGAGAAGAGCCAAATTTTAAAAGGAGGACAACACCTGGTATCTAGTTAAGCTAACAACATGTGTGTAATAAAACAAAATTTTATCTAAAAAAAAAAGAATAGAAATTCTTATAAATTCTGTGTTGTTTTTTTCTAACATACATATGCGTGCGTATTGTAGCAATCTTCTTTTCTCTTTGTTCTGCTTCTAGTTAGATGAATTTGCGACGATGTTCTAATTAGTGCAAATATATAAAATAGCGAAAAACGTTGGAAGCGATTATAAAACGTGCACTTTGATGCAAGTAAAAGATGACAATGGTATTGTTCTGCAGTAATCGCGTGTTTCATATGTTCTTTGGAAACTTCCAGTTTGCTGTATGTATAATATTTTTGAAAAGCAACTAATGGGTAGGATTAGTAAAGAAGACTTCGCTATTATGACTAATGAACACTATACAGTAACGACTTAATCTCTAGTAAATTAATATTATCACCGCTGTACACGAGCGACTTTGCTATCTCTTCAAGCTACTGAACGTTTAAATTAACTAACTTTCTATGGTATTATAACACAATTATTTTAACTATATATATACATATATATATGCATGCTACATTTTATATGTAAAAACAATACTTAAAATGTCTTAATGAACGACTCATGTTAAGCTATTGAGCCATTTGCTTCCTTATATTCCAGTTAGCTAAGTGTTTTTCTTATATATTTAATTGTTAACGTAATTTTTAAGTTGGTTTGATTGAAAATATAAAAAATGGACAGTTAAATTTAGAATTTTTAAGTTGGTCTAATTGAAAGTATAAAAAGTGGACTGTTAAATTTAAAATTTATAAGTTGGTCTGATTGCAAGTACAAAAAGTGGACTGTTAAATATAGATATTCTAAGTTGGTCTGATTGCAAGTATAAAAAGTGGACTGTTAAATTTAAAATTTGTAAGTTGGTCTGATTGCAAGTATAAAAAAGTGGACTGTTAAATTTAGAATTTTTAAGTTGGTCTGATTGAAAGTACAAAAAGTTGACTGTTAAATATAGAATTTTTAAGTTGGTCTGATTGCAAGTACAAAATTTGGACTGTTAAATATAGTATTTAAATTGGTCTGATTGCAAGTATAAAAAAAGTGGACTGTTAAATTTAGAATTTTTAAGTTGGTCTGATTGCAAATATAAAAAGTGGACAGTTTAATATAGAATTCTTGAATTGGTTTGATTCCAAGTATTAAAAGTGGATGTTTAATATAGAATTCTTGAATTGGTCTGATTGAAAGTTCGCATACGAGGACTATTAAATACAAGATTATTAAGCTGATCTGATTTCAGAGACAAACAGAAGGACTGAAACTTGAACATGTGTAAGGAACTGTGAAACATGATATATCAGACGAAGAAAAAAGTGTCCTGGATTTGTATTATTCTTTGTCGTTCCAAATGTTTCATGAACCATATAGAACAAAAACAGTTTTTACTCTCCCCAAAACTAGCAGCTCATATGTTATTCACCTTATTTGACCAAGTTCCATATGTCTTAACTTCACTTTCCGTATCTTGTTTCTAATTCATTGCTATCTTTCCTTTCCTCAAATGTCTTTCTCTTCTTATTGTAGTGTTCACCATCTTAGTACGTATTTCAAATGTTTCTTCGTTGTTTTTTTATTTTCGTTTTAATTGCTGCTATCGCTCTCTGTTTAGAAAATTTTTTACTTCTTTCTTATGTAATATTAAATTACTTTTTTGTTTTACTCAATAATGCCTATTTTTGATGGAGACTGATAAAATATTTTTATCTCAGTGTGTGAGTCTAATTCACTATAACCCATAAACCTTTTTATACCCTGTGTTCAGATATCTTGTTCTAACATTTCTATTATACAATATCGTGCCATCTACTTGCATTCTGCACCGTTAATCCTTCGTCTTTGTTGAAAACATTATCGTTATTTTCTTAAATTTAATTATCTCCAACGATTCACGAATATTTCTGGCACTGTGATGGAATAATAATGTAAATTTCCCCACTGACTCTTATGTTGTATTATACTAACATGTTCAGCTGAGGGTTAAATATTTATTTTCTTGTTTTTAAGTATTTCCCTTATAGTTATTGATTTACATTGTATATGCCTTTTAGTTTGGCCTACTTGTACGCTTCCATGTTCACAAATTATTTTGCAAGTAATTGTCCTGTCCATATTATTGACTCTTTAGTTTTACTTAATAACAAATTAACTTTATTTATAGGCTTATATGCAAGGGGTAAAAAAATTAAATATTAAAAACGTTACAAGGTAGATCGGGTATATAGGGTAAAATTAAACTTTGATTTAGTTTTTTTCAGATACTTTCATCAAATTACTGTTACCACAAGTCTCTTTCATACGTTTTTAACTGCTCTATTTGATTATTTCTGGATAAAAATACCTTTGTTAACTGTTATATGTTTTAACAACAGTGTTTCATCAGCTAACTTTTGTTTAGAATACAATTATATAGCTCTATGTACATAAAAACAGAATGATATTTGTTTAGCTTTTATATGATACGATTTTTGATGGGGTGGCATGATCACAGAAAAAAAAAGATTATGACGAATGGTAATCTCTAACTTTCGTTCGTTTCTTTTAATTAATACGTCTAAATAAGTCTTCTACCTCATAAATGCATTTACTAGAAGCCTCTGAGCTATTTAGAGAATAACAAACTTTGTTGAAGTTTCTTTACCCCGTTGATGACACCTTTATGATGCCATCTATGATGTTATCTTTATATCTAATCCAGATTTCTGGTGTCAAATTAAAATAATATATATATATACTTATAGCTTAAATTTCAAACTCATTCATATACAAATACATATATTGTGGCCACACAATAACGAGGACCCCGTAGCAAATTCTACGCTCTGTTATTAATATTTATTAATTTTCTAAACAACTTTTTTGATTGAGATTTTCCCGAATTCAGAGATCACGTCAAATAAAACAAGTTAATTGTTAAATTTTTTCTATAACTTCCATTGATTTTTTAATATACATTTATTTTATTCTCTTACAAATGTAATTTTTAAGAGATGAATTTAGCTACCTTTAGTCTCAAATGAAAATACTTTTAATATTTAATGTTATTTATGATTTCACGCAACAATAGAAGAACTTTAAACTTCTTTCTTAGCTTAATCTTTTTGTTCTTCCATACTTTCAACACAAATTATAACAAAGTTCCAGCAGGAGTGACAAAGTAAGTAGTTTACTGTTTTGTAAACAAAGAAATCATGAATATTTTTTAGCCACGTGTGTATCATAAGTAGGCAGTACTTATAGTAGGAATGGGCTAGATGTGTAATATGTGCAATACAAATTAAAATCTCAAACACATTGTAAACAAACGTTTATAAGCACTTTACACACACTGAATAGTAAACAAACCAATTATAGAGTAGCAAGCCACCAAATCACACAAGAAAGTCGGTAAAGGGAAAACAAAAATTTTACAAAACCACACAAAATTTGTCTATCTGACTGACTAACGTTAGTAGAAAGGCATAGCTCTAATCTGCCTTCACCTTGCAAATCAAAATGCACATTATTGAATTACGCTACCTTGGCTAAAAGCGTTTTTCTTAGTTTTACTTATTACCCTTGGTAATAACAATAATCATCTTGCAACACTACTAACGACCTAACAATACACTAGTAGCCATATTCTATGGTTATGAGTACGCTCTGTGAATTGCGAAATAAGAAGCTGCTCTCATATAATATGTGGGTGTACGATTGCTTATGCGCACACTCTACGTGGTCAGCCTGCAGCTGTATCAGCTAGATAAAACAAACAACAAAAAAACGTGGACTATATAGATTCTCTAGATCTAGATTCTAACTAAAATCTTGAAAAGTCTTTATCCCAGCGAAGAGAGTATCATTGCAATAATAGAGATAAGGTTAGAAACAGTAATGATAAATATGCAAAAGAAGCCTTAGCCATTAATCCAGCCAAATAAAAGGTTACCACCCTGGCTAGATGGAAGAAAAAATATAGCAAAAATATCAGCAAAAGTCAGGAAATGTCAAAATATAGCTCTAAGAAAAGCTATGAGAAGATAGGCTTAGAGCCCAGTCACTTTCGAGAATTAGTACCCAAAAAAAAGCTATGAGATAAGTATAAGAAACTTTTAAATAAAAAAATTAGGTAGTAGGAATGGAAGCACTAAAATGTAAGAAAACAAGGTAGGAATGAGCATGATAACGTTACAATACTTGGTGGTTTTTGATACGGCGCAACCTCAAAGAGGGTGTGGCCATCGTTCTTATTTTTACTTCGTGATTTTTGACCTAATTATATACTTGAATTCAGTTTTACCAGTAGCTAATCCTTTCTAAATACTCAACAAATTTCAAAAATCAGCGGTTTTGATACTATTCTTTTGGCCCACTCCTTACTAGTCAGATAGCTATAATGTCTCCCATAAATATGACTATTGGAGCTTTCTCTCTCACTTCCGACATCAAACACCCCCTCTTATGATGTCATACCTTTCGCTAGAGTCACGTAATTTGATTACATAGTGTAGCTGTGCTTGGTTGCTGAAACAAAGTTAACAACAGAGAAATTTTGCTATATACACCTTTCATTTAGTTTGATCAATTACCAAGTTACAAAAAACCACCAAGTAGGAATGGGCGGAACGACGGCCACATCCACTTTAAGGTTGCACGTGTCAAAAACCACCAAGTGTTGTAATGTTAATCCGCCCACTCCTACCTTGTGTCCTCACTTTTTAGTGCTCAAATTCATACTTCTTAATTATTTTATTTAAATTTTTTACATTTGTATAGTACAAATTCCCACTTAAATGTAATTCATACTTGACCTTTTTACATTTATAATCACGTCATCGTTTCTCTTAATATCTTTATAAGTTTCCTGTATGTCATTGTTTCGTTTTTATTATCCATTTCGTGTGTCTTTTTCCGTTTATTTTCTTCAGGTTTGCATTTACATTATTTTTTGTTTCTGTACACATTATTGCAAGTTTTCTATTAATTATGTAATTTGAAATAAATATCTTTAATCGACTCCCAGAAAAGTATAAAAGTATATCTATAATAATAAAAGGGCATGTCTGTGTGTGTGACTGCCATAACTCCAAGAGGAAAGAACCTAGAAACCTGACATTTTGCACCCATACTAAGTGTACCCTTAGGGTGTACACCTGGTATTACTTATCTTATCCACGTGCGTGCGCATCTTTTTATTGAGGCAAGCTGGCGAAAAACCAAGAGAAAAGGAACTAAAACTGAAATTTTGCACCTATACTAAGTGGACCCTGAGGGAGTGGACCTGGGCATTACTTATTTTATCCACATGAGTGCGAACATGCGCATCTTTTTAATAAGATAAGTTAGCGAAAACCCACATAGAAAGGAAGTGGTTCCTTATAAAGCAACTTCTAATATATATAAAAGCCAGTGCGTTTTGGTAACAATGCAATCCAACAATGGCTTTTATGTCATGCTACTTAGCAAGAAACGTATATAGGTTATGCTTTTATGTTAAAATGGGTTCAGAATACACACACTGACGTATTCATCCAGAATCTACGAACCTAATAACCCGAACGAAGCAGGTTACTCTCTCTAGTATACTTATATATATATATGTACACACACACAGAGTGGGGCAAAAGTTACTCTACAGTTGATACCATACAATTGGTACTACAGGTTGGTACAGTTGATATTATGGTTAGTAAGTTGGTATAGTTGGTATTATACGATTGGCACAGTTGGTGCTATACGGTTGGCATAGTTGATACTATACCGTTGGTATTATACAATTGGTACTTTATGGCTGGTCCAGTTGGTATTATACTGTTGATTTTATATAGTTGATACTATGCGGTTGATACAGTTGGTACTATACAGCTGGAATGAAATTAGATAGTTATGTTTATTTCAGAGTAAAACACTAGAAATTAAAATAAGTTTCAAATGAAACGGTAAGTCCCACTATTCGTTGGTAAAAGAGTAGCCCAAGAGTTGGCGGTGGGTGGTGATGACTAGCTGCCTTCCCTCTAGTCTTACACTGCTAAATTAGGGACGGCTAGCGCAAATAACCCTCGTGTAGCTTTGCGCGAAATTCAAAAACAAACAAACCTACTCTGTCTGTATATTAAGCAGTTATTATATAAACTGACGAATTATTATTACCTTTGCATAGCATCTTTTTTTTTAAATATGTAATTGTTTTAGATTTCAGGTTTGCTGGTTTTTCGCACTCCTTTATGAGATATTTTTATTTCTCTTCAGTTTTCTTTCAACAGAAAAAAAATAAGTACTTCAGCATCATTCTCTGATCACCAAGAAACAACATGAAAAAATAAGAAGTACATTTCAACAGCTTCTTTTGATCATTATCTGCCTTATCTAAAAAAAAAAACATTACCTAAGCATTGATGGAGCAACTTCATTCTAATCTGCAAACTCTCCTACCATTTATGTATTTTCGTAGATCACGTAAACTTTGTGTAACCAACACATGCAACAGGAAACATGCAAGGTTAACGACTATGATCTATAATTTAAACTGAAGTTTTACGTATTCAAAAAATACAGATTGAACACCAACCTTTCTCCTTTTACTGCGTCTTTTTTTTTATCATTTTTGTTCTAACGATTCTATACGACGCAATGCTGTTTACACCTCAAATATTTTTCAAAATTACACTCAGTACACACTAGGGAAATTAGCGCCGCGAGTGTTTTCTTTCTTCATATTATGTAAATATGCTTAAGTAGGACCTTGTAAATGTTTTCTTTTTCTTTTTGATATTTTTTTAACAATCTTGTCCAATTTACTGAACGAAAATAAACGTACTTCCAAATAGACCTGAAGTGGCTATATAACTTGGGTCTTGTTAGGCAGAATTTTAAGCTATTTCTCAGCGTGTTGTAAGCAATTATTATATTTCGGTTATTAAGCAAAAGTATATATATATATATACTAACTTTATTTCTAGCGGAACGGTCTTGTTTTATGAAAATGCTACTAAAAAAATCAAGAAACAATTAAAATGTGAGACGTTCATTACTTTTCTTAGATTAGATATAAAAGCTTCATTGTATGAAGCTATAAAAACGTCTTATTATTGGTAGTAGACTTAGGTAAAGTCGTATTAAACATCAGATGAAATTAAACACTTTGTACAAAAGTGGGAGTCGTTACATTTATCTTGCCAAAGTAATGAACTTTGCCATCAACTCAATGTACTTCATTTATATCAAGCCACACTCGTGTGATATGTAGCTCCGAGCTGGGGTATTTGAAGTCACATACTACTGGACAGAAAGATTATGTTTTTGTTTTTTTATTTTATAGAATTGAGATTTAAAAGTAATAGCCGGTTGACGTTTTCATTTGCTATTGTTCAGCGGTAACGTTGAGAGCTCATAACACTAAAATTCAGGAGTCTGTCACTGCGGTGGGCACATTACTGATAGTTCTATGTGAAACTCTATGCTTAACAACAATAAGCAAACATTTTCTGTTGTTTAGGTGTTTAACTGGCAACTTCTTCGAGGGCTAGGATAGACCCAAAAGATATAGACGACACTGCCATATCGTAGTCCTTGAAGAAAGCCCCTTTTGTATTTTTGTATTGATTCTTCTATTTATTTTTGAGTTAGGCATGGCCAAGTAACTAAAGTGCCCGAACTTTAAATCCGACGATTCATGATTCACGTCCAGTTGCCGTAAGATTGCGCTTCGCACTTTAGGGCTGTGGATGCGCTATAAAAGTAACAGTCAAATACCACTATTCTGTCTGACAATAGTTATTGGTGAGAGTTGTTCACGTGCTGTCTTCCCACTAGTCTACGAATTCAAAATTAGGAGAAGCGATCGGAAAATTTGTTTTACTTGTTTGGTATTCTCACCTTCGGTGTATAAGTTTTTGAGCTATCCTACAGCATGTATCGAACAACTCCTGTCTTCTTCTTTTTACTTTTTTATCCCACGTATAAAAACTAATGAACATTAACTTGAACTGGCAGTATAACGTTTCGGTGATAAGCAGATAAACTTCGTAGCCTTGAGGCAGTGTAACATTTCAGTGATAAGTAGATAAGCTTCGTAGCCTTAAAATGTAATAAAAAATCGCGTTGGACTGTGCATTTTTTTATCACAATCCTCTTTATTTCATCCTTTTTAAGTATTAAAAGACATTAAATCAAAAATATGTGACAAACAATATTTCAGATATATCTTTTTTTTTGTCATGAATCTTTGTATTATTTTTAAGATTCTATATTTTTTATGTTTCGTCTGCTTAGACATTTTAATACCAACAGTATTTCAGGTAGACTTAATTAATTTGTGTATTTTAAGGTATGAGAAATAAATGTATATTATTTTTACATGCTTTTAGTTTTAAAATTCGTAATTTCAAAGAACTGACTTAGATTGTGAGGAAAAAACGTCAACGGATTATTTTGAGGCAATATTACGTTTTGCACCACTCACAGAGGTGCTTTTAGTTAGGCAATATTACGTTTTGCACCACTCACAGAGGTGTTTTTAGTTAGGCAA
>NW_013665854.1:118751-133157 GCF_000517525.1 Limulus polyphemus | reverse complement strand
GCACCACTCACAGAGGTGTTTTTAGTTAGGCAATATTACGTTTTTGTACCACTCACAGAGGTGTTTTTAGTTAGGCAATATTACGTTTTGCACCACTCACAGAGGTGTTTTTAGTTAGGCAATATTACGTTTTGCACCACTCACAGAGGTGTTTTTAGTTATAAAAAAATTGTAAATAAGACGGAAAACATGTTTAGACTTGCCGTATAGTTTGCCTCCCAGTGGCACAGCGGTATGTCTGCGGACTTACAACGCTAGAAACCGGGTTTCGATACCCGTGGTGGGCAGAGCACAGATAGCCCTTGTGTAGCTTTGTGCATAATTAAAAAAAAACAAAAAACAAAACAAACCGTATAGTTCAGCTCAATTTGATACCACCAGTGAGCAGAACCCCTACCACTCATCATTCCCACTAAGGGACTGGATGTCACTTTTATAACGCATCCACAGTTTAAAGTGCAGGGAATATTTTGCGGCATCGCACAGATTCGAATTCGGAACGTCTGATCCGAAATCCAGAACTCTATTTCAGGGGTAGACGCAAAATTTGCAAAAATGAATGAATTAAATTTCATATTTTCGACTACAATAATGATAGAACCATTAAAATCAGTTGTTTAAATTTACAACAAAACGCTACTCGGTCTTTTGGCCATCAACACGGCTTTCTCATTAACCATCAGTTAAAAGTTTGATTTACTAATTTTGAATGAATAGATCAAAGTTATTGCAAGAGAACATTTGTAAACTATCTTTTGAAGTAAAATATCCCTGAGAAAATAAAAATAATATAAGATATGAATAAAATAGCATAACGCAATACAAAAAAAAACGATTGACAAAGTGATTTCATGTCCATTAGAGCCATAAATTTATGAGGTGCACGTGATGTTTGTAATACGTGCAGTGACTGGGCGATTAGTGTTGGTTCTTCTTTAAATATAAACACAAAAACTAACACAAATTGAACATCGGACAGTCACAATTAATTACGTGCATTTGAAACGCCCAGACAACAATAAAACATTTAAAGGAAAAACCGACAAGTCAAAAAAAATTCTGAAGCTGTACTTTTAGTGATCGTTTGATCATGAATAGCAAAGTAGTGAGTGAAATTTTCTAAGTTTCTATATTTTCAAATAACGTTAGTCGAGAACAGTGAGTCCGACATGGTTTATACAAACATGCTTGGCCACGTGACTAAATTCTCTAGCTTTGAATGGTGCTGTTACACTTTACCCTCCTGACATCAAATATTTGATTCTTTTTTACAATTATGTTTATGAAATTTATATCTAGTCATACATAGTATGACTATATGTATATATATATCTACAGTCATAGATAATATGGTTATATATACATGTATCTACAGTCATACATAGTATGGCTTTATGTATATATATCTACAGTCATAGATAGTATGGTTATATATCTACAGTCATACACAGTACGGCTTTATGTATATATACATATATCTACAGTCATACATAGTATGGCTTTATGTATATATATCTACAGTCATAGATAGTATGGTTATATATAGATATATATCTACAGTCATACACAGTACGGCTTTATATATATATACATATATCTACAGTCATACACAGTACGGCTTTATATATATATACATATATCTACAGTCATACATAGTATGGCTTTACATATATATATATATGCAATTCTACAATACAACATAAATGTTTCATGTTTTGTCTAGATTTGCACGTGACGATTTCAAAGACAACTAATGTTTAAATATCCCCAATATTAAGTAGATTGATCATTTATTATAGAGGACAACTCATGTACAATATTTTAAGATACGCAGGTCAGTATAAGTGTTTATCTAACTCTGTATTTGAACAAATCACTGCAGGACTGTGGTCCGCATTGTAACACCATCTTTCAGCAGACACAATCAAGTAAATAATAGTCCATAATAATCATCATTACTATATTTCGCTGTCAATTAAATCTCACATATAACGCAGAAAAGTCATGGGAATTACACCTTCAATACAACAGTCATAAATCTTGCAGTTCATATACTGACAGTAAGCACAGGCCGAGTGTGGTCTAGTGACTAGCGGTCTGGGCTAAAGATCGAAAGGTCCAAGGTTCGAGAGCCTCTATATACTACTATATATACAGTTCACTTGTGGGGGCATTATAGATGTTACAGCCAATCCTGCTATTCGGTTAAGAGTAGCCAAGTAGGTATAGGGTGCTGTTGACTGGTTACCTTCCTTTGGTCAGCTATGCCTGAATCTAAAAGTAATTGGCCTTGCCGTTCAGCCAATGTACTGATTAGGTTGACGTTACCAAGGTAACATGCTGGTACATACAGCGGTTAAATGGTTTGAATAAAATGTTTGGCATTTATTCTATTTTTATGTCATGTACATTTTATCACTCTTCCCTTTCTATTTAAATTGTATTATACTCAGTTCATACCATTAAATTTAATTTAGTAGCTTTCTTAGTAATAAAAAATCAATATAGAAATTACTTCTAAGACAAAACAGTCGAAAGGTTTTTACTTCATTACGTTAGAATCAATGGGGGAAATTTTTAGACGATACGTAAGTGACTTGCTGAAAGGCACGGCATGTTTAAAGTTTGTGTCCAAGTGTAATTTTATGTTAACTGCCCATTTGCGACCTTTATTTCAACATTAACATGAACTTGTCGTCGTTTGTCAAACGTTTTATGCGATATAAATATATCAGCTTTATTATCAGCAAAATATAATATATAATTAGTGGTTATTAAGGCTGATGGCGTCATATGAAATCGATCCAAGCACGTGAGAAATTAAGGACCTAAATATACAAACATATGTAAAACAAGAATACAAGTAAAATAGACGGATTTATTAGTTATAATGGTCATTTTAATACTCTTTCTTGCGGATTGAGTGCTGAGTCTAATTTACAGGTTTTTAGATATGTGTGTGTGTTCAGAAGCGTTATCCATCCCTGCTATGCTTTAGTTGCATACTTGATGCTAATTATTAATGGGGGATAACAGTAAAGGCGTTTCTACAGGAGCACCTGCAACAAGACCGATTGCTCATTCTTCATAAATAACTGTCTTTCAACTGATGTCATCACTGTCAGTAACTCTTAAACCTGAGGAACAAATAAAGAAGACCACAATACGTGCTCAGTACGCCGCGTCGTGTGAACATGAAGATAATAGCATCCGAAATATACTCTGATGTCAGTGTTGTATTCCAGCGTCCAGTGTCAGAGAAAAACGAAACTGTATGACATGAGTTCAGTTACCTGGAATACCATGGAAGAATGGTATTCATTATTCTAACAAATGTGGTTTGTGCTCGTGTAGTGCATTGACCACAAATCGTGCACTCGAATGAGTCAGTGTTCACCTTTTCCCCATCAAATGGACGATTGTGTGAACAAAAACAGTCCAAAGTAGTGTACACCTCGAGGGCTTGATTCCATCTGTATGCGTTGCTGGTTATTTCATTATTAGATGGGCTACATCTTCATACATATATAGATATATATATTCTTGGAGTGAAAGTCTTTAATTTTGTTTATATATATATAGAATTGGTCAGTCATTGAACTTAAAGGCAGGATAACAACTGGTCTCTATATAAGAACATCGTATAGGTTTAACCTTATGGCTCAGCACTTTAATTCCGCTGGTGAAGGTACTGATACACGACAATGCCCACACACATCAAAAGTTGTTGCAACTGGTTTTTTCCATACGTTACGTGAACATGTGGACGTAGGAAACACCTTTAACCGCTTTTAATAAATACAGTATGTTTGAAAGGACGTTTTTTTTTCTAGTAAGTTCCAAACTTTTGCCTCATTTCTAATTTATAGTATTTGTTTTCTTCAAATGATCTTTTGATTTCAAACGAATCAGAAAAACCTAGCAGAACTTCGAGAAAATATAAAATATTAGATTTGTTTAAAATTTCAATTGTGACTAAAAAAACAACAACCAGTGACTGCAATAAAGGTGATACTTTTTTGTGACATTTAACTAGAAGTAATAATTTCATTTTTATAAGCTGCCATCCTTTTTATTAATGTGTATTTGTTTTATTTTCACGCTCACATCATTGTCTTTCTTCTCCATCTTTATTCTTCTAGTTAGACACTTCAAGATCTATTTCTAAGTGCGAAAACACCTTATCTGTAGTTTAACAATAAATTCTTGAAACAATTAAAAGTTAATAAAGTACAAAAGGCTTAAAGTTTTATAATTTTTTCAATCAATCGAGTTAAGAATATATTTGTTAAATACACGAGGCAGACAATCAGAATAAAACAAATAAAAAACCCGTTAAAACAAAGGTTTTGAATTAAAATTTGGACGGTTTAAACAGCAACTTTTTAGTAGACAAATAAATAATTTAACAATTTGTTATTAAGTTTCTTTGAAGAAATAACCTAATATGCTAAGAAGTAAAGTTACTTGACCAAAATATTTATGACAAAAAAAAAACAATATTATAAATTTCAGGTGTTCATTGTTTTCAGGAAAATACTTACTATGAAACTGGAGATTAGGAAAGTAAATATATATGTATAGACCGTTAAAGTACCGCCAAACAATAGGTATATATATATATATATATCTTGACGGTATTCAAGGAACGATAAAGCAGTCTGCAAGCATAAAAGATAAACTGAACAAAGATACATTTGGGAGAAACACAAGAACCACTGAAATAATAGAAAAAGAAAGGAAATAAGATAATGAAAAAACATAGCAAAGTTTTGAGAAGAGACTGTGAAGAAAATAATACATCGAGATCAAAAAACGAATTACAGGAAAAGGACAAAAAATAAAAAAGACAGGCTACAATAGACATGGTAGTCGTTTGTCAAGGATATAAAACAGTTGTAGGATATCCAGCGGCTCAACACCCGCGGAGCTATTGTCATATAGTAGAATAAGAAGGTGGGATATATTCCTGAAGGACCTTTTAAGAGTGAAGCGTTACGCTACCAGCTGGCATCCTCATCATCTTGACGATTCCCAAATGTGTCATTCCACAAGCCGCTGCATTCCAGTCTCAATAATTATCACCGGTTGGTGATGAAGACCATATCTCCCAGATACAAGATATGAACAACGTTAGGACGGCTGCTTGTTTCTTTGGTCCTCTTGAGAATTTGGCCGAAACTTCTTATTTCTTGATGTCTACCTACATCGTCCATCTTGGATATAAAGTTACAAGTAGAGCAAGTCTACATTATTTTATTTGATAAATATGCAAATAAATGTGAACAGAGGTCATCAACGTTTGATTATCGCACATTAGCAACTACAAGTCACTGCGATTTTAATATAAAAAGCAAAGAAAACAGGGCTTTAGAGCAACGTTAGAGAGATAAACAATCATTGAACAAATTATATTACATTTACTAACTACTATTAACTTAATTTCCTGTGAACATTGTGCGTATTCCTAAGGAAGAGTGCATTTTACAGATCTCTATATAAAAAGCAAAAAACAAAGCATTACTTGAATGCTAAAATCTGTGTTTCGTTCAGTGATCATTATATTGGCATGTTTAGTCGTAACCCATAATAGTCACGTGAAAGTCGTTATGGTGATCTGCCAGGTGAGAATTTACCCATATTTTTTACGTTGGACACATAGTCACATTTTGAAATTACTAAAGTAATGATTGTAATTCTGTAGCGAGGGAGTGTACAAAGCATACACGTGTTTTATGGATAGTGTTTATTCTAGACTTGATGATAGAACGGTTTGCCGCTTCTTGTATCTTGTTAGGTTTGTATTCAAAGCAGAACATTGGCGCAGAAAGCGTATAAAAACCACGACTCCTGCTTTAGTTACTCATTCGATATTCGTAAAATGTCTTTTGTGGAGTTTTGGATCCGTTGATAGAAGTTCTTGAAAACTTTCACAAATCTCTCCAAAGAAAGCCTACTTGGGAACGTTAAGTGCTAGAGTAAAAAAAGTAAAACCGGACATCCGCCAGCATATGTCTGTTTCATCGACTATTCTAAGGAATCATCAAAGCTATAACTCTTTCTATCCCAGCATGACTTTATTAAAACTTGTTTACTTCACTAATATATCTTGCACGAAAATATTGTAGATGCGTAACAGAAACGAACCATACATGCACACAACTTCTATTTTAAGTATTATATCAACGTACACGTATATAATACACGTAGATAAACAGATGAAATATATGAACATTATATAAATATCTATGCTTCATATATGCATATATAAAGTATTATTCAACAGAGATCTGTGTGTCTGTGTGTGTGTGTGTGTCCACTAATAGCTGGTAAAACGCTAGACTTATTATCATCATCATGCTCCACATTGAACAAAAAACGCGGCCTGGCTAACTAATGAATGAATATTTGTTGTAAAATTATTATCAATACTATAAGCGTAGCTACTAGTTTTGCTGCTGGTTTTGATTTCATTCCTTAAAGTCGCACACTCAATCCTTTTTTGGCCGCATCTTTTTTCACACCTAAGGAGTTTTTGATTAGATATCATGACTTTTTGTCAATACACACCAACAAACCACGGCAAGTAAGAAAGTGACACTCGATAGTAACCCACATTAGCTTTAAGATCGCAACCTTATTATTCGGAACAGACCTATATCTTACAGAACCTAACAGATTCTTTAAAATACATGGTGGTAGTTTTCCCTCTCTAAAACAGTGCTAATAGCTTCCTTTATAGTAACGCCATGGAATTTAGATTAACAGTTTCTTGTCATCAGCCCCATGCAATCCGTACAGCCGTATCAAGCATCATTCTTTAAGCTAATTGCTTTAGCTAATATCACGTGACGCTAAACGCTCTTTAATTAAGATAATTTCATAACATTTAATAAATTTGTGCTGAAAAGTTGGCAATGAGTAATAACCGTCCACCCGTATGATTCTTTTGAAAAGTGGATCTAGAAACTAATATAGTTTGCTTGGCCTAACCAATACTTATTATCTGCACGTCCTTTCACCATATAGTTTTGCTGCTCTAAATCAGCCGTCCTTAATCCGAATTACATAAAACTAAAAACGGTCCACTTTTGCTCTTTGTAAAAATGTTAGACCGATAGCTCACGTAACTTTTTGCTAGGCGTAAGCAAACATTTTCGTCAAATATGAGCGGTTCTTATTGAATAACATTGCACAAGTGGCTTATATTTACAGCAAATGAGACTCCTAATTGTAGGTTATAAAATCTATCAGTGTACAAACTTTGAAAAAAAAATATACATAAAAGTTAAGTATGTTTTTCTATCAAATAAACTTTCCGTACTTTTGGTGCGAACAAAAAAAAAGGAATAAACTTAAACAATATTGGAGATGTTATATTTCAGGTATTTATTAATTGATTGCCTTGAAATTTGGTATGTGAAGTAAGAGTCCAGTAGAGCACATCCATTGAAGATATTTGATAGTTAATAACACAAAGTGTTTGTTTGTTTGTTTTGAATTTCGCCCAAAGCTACACGAGGGCTATCTGCGCTAGCCGTCCCTAATTTAGCAGTGTAAGACTAGAGGGAAGGTAGCTAGTCATCACCACCCACCGCCAACTCTTGGGCTAAAAAAAAATAGTGGTATTGACCGCTACATTATAACGCTTCCACGGCTAAAAGCATATTTGTTTCGCGCCCGGCATGGCCAGGTGGTTAGGGCGCTCGACTCGCAATCTGAGGGTCGCGGGTTCGAATCCCCCGTCACACCAAACATGCTCGCCCTTTCAGCCGTGGAGGCATTATAATGTGAAGGTCAATCCCACTATTCGTTGGTAAAAGAGAAGAGCAGCTTAAGAGTTGGCGATGGTTGGTATTGATTAACTGCCTTCCCTCTAATCTATCATTTCAAAATTAGGAACATCTAGCGCAGATTGTTCTCGAATAGGTACGCGCGAAATTCAACAAATATGGAAAAATTCTCAGTTTCCATGTATAAAACGAATAATGTATATTTATACAAAAATGTTGTATGTTCCAATTGGTTTGAAATAAATTTATGATCACTTTTACATTAAAACATTAGTGTATAATTTCTGCTGATCACCATTACATACATAATGACCGAAACAGTCTGGAGCTTCAGAGAACCGAAACTTTGACGTGAGTTCTCTCTGGAATCTTATTTTCTCTATGGGCGTGGGCAGAACTCTGTAAGTGGTGTTACTTTTGGAGTAAAATGGTTATGTGTTTAAGGGTGGAAGAGTCTGAAGGCATGCCACCTCGGAAAGTTTTTGTAAGTTTCATTGAAAATGATGGATTTCGATGGCATCAGAGGTTGTTTTTACACCTTTTAAATATATGGATGCAACTTGGGGGGGGACATACGTTGCCTCCCCCCACGGTATACGCGCATGTTTATAAACAACGAGGATATAGCCTGTTAATACTGCAACAAAACATAGTTTAAAAAGACTGTGAAAAGTTCATTAATAAAGCCATAAGCCTATTTATTTAGTGAACCTCTGAACTGAACAAACAAGAACTCTATTGCACAGAAGATAAAATATGTACGGATCAATTAACCCACTAAATGGTAATATTATATAATTAACATAATTTATGTATACATAAAAACATGTACGAACCAATGAACACACCAAATGGTAATATTATATGATTAACATAGTTTATGTATGCATATGATTAATTCTCCACGTTTACTCTGATTGTTTTACTTCACTGCAAACAATAGCTAGTTTCAAATGCTCACAGCAACGCATTTTACTTGGCAAAGCTCTAACAATGAAATGTAGAGCATTTCTCGATCAATCAACGGTGCATTATTGGAGAGTTTTCCTATGGGACCTCTTATATTATTATTAGATCTCAGTCGGGACGGTTGTTATGCATGACAGAGCTTATAATACAGAAAAGAACGAATCCATTGTTGTGACGCGTGATCAAGCTCTATAAAAGGTTACATGTCAAACAGGTTTTATCAATACACCAAGAACGAAGACTGCAAGAGGATTTAATGATCGGCCTGTTGTCTTGAGAAACTTCTTTTCAAAAATAAGAAATACTCATTGTCTGTTCCTCGATTTTCCCCGTGGTCCCCTACAAACAAAACTTTACCCCCTTAGTTGTTCATCCTTTATTGTGCAAACTTTAAGGAACCTATATTGTAAGCTTTCAAATATTTAGTGTTACGACAACCAGAACATTTACTTATTTTAGTTTGTTGTTTTCTTATGGGGGGGGGGGGAGTAAAGAAATTTGAAAAACCTAAATTGCTTAAAAGGAAGATCTTTCGTAATAGTTGTATTCAACAGTTTATTTTTTGTAGAAAATTAAATATTGTTTTGGTAATCGTCTTATTCTTACTTCAGATAGCAAGTCCTCGGTTTAAAAGTGATATGTGATCATTTTAGAACGTACATGTTTCTACAAGTATGCAATCAAACACAAACACTAAATTCAACACCCATAACGTTTATATTAATTTCTCGACACAAGTAGAAAAGAAGCTGGACTACTGTAGCGTCCTCTATAATTTAATAACAAAAGGTAATTTCAACAATAATAGATGACTAAAGATTAATGCACAAGAAACATTTACGGGATTTGTACGAAAGTTTATGGGCACATTAAGATTGAGATTCCTCATCACACTCCAAAAAATGGTTCCGATCGTTGATCCTTCTGGATCTGAGAAGGATTTTCTGTGTTTTCGAAGGTGAAATTTGACGTTATCCAATACAAACGCATGCACTCTCGAAAAGGAGTGGCGGGGCTAGGGCATGCAATCTCTCCGATTGCTCTTATTCTTATGGAATTGAATTATTGTTGTGAGTTAATTATCAACAATGATTAATTAAGTGTGATATAGATACCTCATAGCATGCCAAGGAAATATCTTTTCATGCCAGATAACTTAAAACATTACCATTATTCATATTAGTTTGGGCCTTTTTTTTCAATACGATTAAGAATGATAGTCTTCTTTGCATGCGAGTTTTGTATCTTAAAAACACTAATGGTGAGATACATCTTGGTGTTTGTTTGGTGTGACGGGATTCGAACCCGCGACCCACAGATTGCGAGTCTAGCGCCCTAACCACCTGGCCATCAAATCCCACTAATTGATTAGATGATGGTGGGGTAAGAACATCGAAACATGTAGTCTTTTTAGGGCTGGTCCCTGTTTTTAATAAATTATTTATTGTGTAATTATTTTAACGTTGTATTCCTATAAATCGTGCATGTGTGTGCGTGTTTTTATGTATGTTTATTGCACAAGTGCCTCTTTAGGCTGAAAGGGCAAGCATGTTTGGTGGGACGGAGATTCGAACCCGCGACCCTCAGATTGGGAGTCAAGCGCCTTCACCATCTGGCCATGCAAGAATACTACTCAGTACCTAACAAGGGCTTATTTAGTTGGAAAACTGTTAACCAATAACTGTTTAGATAAATTCAAAGTCACAAGTAAATGCATATTTATTTCACAGTTACAGGAACTGAAAAGCTATTGTAACTTCACGTTAGCATGCTAATTATATGTCAGCAGAGAAACATACTGTTTGTCTACTGTTTCTTCTTTTTTCCCAACACTTTTCAACCGACCACTATTTCTTCATTTTTTGGGGGATTGACTTGAAACTTGGTAGGATTATATCTTAGTCCAATAAGTTCAGATGCCTTTCTTCGTTTTTTGATTCAGGTGTTCTTAAGGATTTTATGGGGGAAAAGGTCAAACAACCCATTAAATGTATATTTTAGGCTCCTTTCTGGTCATATTTACATCAATCAAGATGAAAATTGGCACAAATATAAATCTTTATGCGTCCAACAATGAAATAGAAAAAAGTTGGATTTGCCCATCTTAAGTCTTTGTAAGGGGGGAGGGGTCAAAGTTCACAAAAAGAGCACAATTTTAGTGTTTTTGGTCGGTCAATTACTCTGACATATTTTGACCAATTTACATGTGATTTGGTACAAAGATATGTTTTTTACAGATCATATATATATATATACACATATAAAAATGGAGGATATCCTCATTTTTGTTAACTTCTGGGAGGGTCAAAATGTTTTATAAACCCATAATTTTAGAGGTTTTGGTCTATTACTTAGTTATGTTTCTACCAATTTTCATGAAATTTGGTACAAAGATACTCATTGCAGGTCCCAAACAGAGATATAGACAACTTTGGAATTTTTGTCCTTTTCCTCAAATTTTCAGCGAATACAATTTGGGGGTTTTCGTGAACTATTCATGTGTATGCCAACCAACTTACGTGGGATTTGGTACAAAGATACCTTCTTGCAGGTCCCAAACAGTGATGTAGACAATTTTCGATTTTTCCGTGTTATTCACAATGTTTCTGGTGTCAAAACTGGCCATGGTGGGATTGCGTGGCGGAGACATTTAGCATGCGCCCACGAATATTTGCCTCTTTAATCTCAGTTTAAATCTCTTCTTTTCACCCTTAGACAAAGACTTAGACTAATCACAATAGTACAATTATGAACGCATGACAACACATGTGCGTATTCCGCGTACTGTGACCTGCACATTACAAATGCCCTATCTGTAATTTTGATAACTTCCAACTCCACTATCTTGCGTGATCGTCTTGTTATTTTACTGTCACTTCTGGATTACGGAAATAATACTACATACACGGCGTGTGGTTTATCTTTTGTAATACTTGCTGTGGTTCACCACACATCACGGTACCTATACCTGGAAGATGTAGTCCCGACTTGTTACTCGAACTTTAACGTGCGGTATATTACTGCATGATTTGCAAGAAGTTTCAGACATAATCTTATCTAAATCTCATCGGTGCATCAAAAGGTTTTTATTTATCATTGTTTACACAACAACAATAACAAAAATAAAACAAAAAAAAGCCCTGAATGTAATTTGGTGTGTATGATTTTAGTACAGTGTTCGTTGATTCACCACAGCAAGAGAACACCAAGAAACTACCAGAATCATCGGGCCATTTACTCAAGTGACAAAGGGAGCCGCATGCACATTCCAAATTTTCGGGACATGGGTGCTTTTTATGGGTCAAACTCGTGTGGAAGTGCCGTAGAAACCTATAAAACGAGGGAAGGTGGGGATGGCAAATCATCACATTTAATATGATCGTTCTTCACACAGTTATCCAACAGGGGGCGCTGGCAATCAACTGGGTTACATCCTTTGTTAACGTGATTGCTGTAGCAGTACTACTAATTGTAGAATAGAGCGAAATTTAAAGAACTATTAAGTGGTTTAAACGCTGTTTTAGTTTTAATTTCTAATTTCATTCTTCTCGTAGTTATCCAACAGGGGGCGCTGGCAATCAACTGGGTTACATCCTTTGTTAACGTAATTGCTGTAGCAGTACTACTAATTGTAGAATAGAGCGAAATTTAAAGAACTATTAAGTGGTTTAAACGCTGTAATAGTTTTAATTTCTAATTTGTGTCTTCTCGTAGTTTCTATTGACGGTTCATAGGTGTCGATTTTCTATACCATTTCCTTTAACTGTTTTGTTTGTTCCGTGTGTGGCATAGGAAATTCGCTGAAGTCTTCTGAAGCATCTCATTTGGAAGGCTTCCACTCTCCGTTGTGTTTGTAAGGGTCAATGCCTCACATCCATAGAGTACCGTTGAAATAATTACAGCAAGGATAAAATAAGATTGTCTTTTAATGTAATGTCCTTACTTTCTCAGATGTTCTTGAGTTTGTCAAGTTATACTGTGACCAAGGTCAATCTGGTTAGCATTTTCTTCTCTGGTGTTTCATCTTCTGTGATGTATTTCATTACTTTCAATAGATATGATTTTTAAATCGTGTCTGGTATACACAAACAATTACACGTAGTTCTCTCGGAACACAAAACGTGACCCTGAACTTTGAAGTAGTAGTGACAGTTCTGATCTAGCTACAACATGTTATGCTCGTTAAGATAGCTTACACAAGATGGTGTGTTATATTCATTCCTTGCACTGTAAGAACCTTCCAATTCCAACAGTGTTGTCATCAGTGATACAGTTAGGTGTGGTAACTAAATACGGGTACATTGTGCAAACAAACACAACACACAGTGTGTTATCTTCATTCCTTGCACTGTAAGGACATTCCAATTCCAAGTGTTGTCATCAGTGATCCAGTCAGGTGTGGTAACTAAATACGGGTACATTGTGCAAACAAACAATAGACATTTCTCTGTCGTTGTTGTTTTTCTTCATACTTTTCCACTGCCACATTTCTATAAATTCTACCATACTGCACAGCTCGAGATCTTAATGATGTTCCATTTGTTAACCTCTTTGCTACCTTATCCATATCTTTGCGTGAGGTTTTCCTCACTATTCCACCACAAGTACTAATATTTAATCTGTAGGACCTGGTCTCTAGTCATAGTTAAGAAGTTGCTTGCTTTCATATAAGTTCCTGCATTTATAATCAAGCATCTTTTGAATGACATAATTCAATTACGTAATACATTATTATACACAGTTCACAATGTCCTGCTTTGTAGAAGAATAAAAACGAATCCTATCAATTTACCATTTCCTCTTTTCGCCAACACAGTTTTTGCTCATCGTTTCTTCAGTTCTTTTCTCAGTTGAGGCAGTGTATACTTCTAATATTTAGCAAATTTGCTTGTTACAAAGCTCGATGAAGATGGCGTTTGTAGTTCCGCTATTGTAAAGATTAGGCCTACAATAACCAAGTTGCATGTCAGCCCCATCTAACGGAATAAGTAGCCTAATAGACACATCTGACAAATCATAATGCATTCACAATATTACTTGAAACTAATAAAGCGTCCCAAGACAAATTTTTCAATATGTCCATTGTAATGTAAGCGTTGAAAAGGACAATCTTACTGAAGATAGTGTAATTACAAAATTATGTTTCATTTGACTAGTCGTATCATAATAAATAGGTATTAAATGAACGTAATTACCGGCATTTATTATATTATTTTAATGTTATTAATTATAACACTTGAAATATCAGAAATACTGTTCGTAAATATCAACAAATAAAATGTTTAAAGCAATGTAATTAACACTAAAGTAAATGTACTGTTACCCACAAAATAAAAATAATTATATATGGGGGGTTTGGATTATTTATCTCCCTACATACGGGGGTATATAAAACCCAACAATCCCTGAGATAGGGCGGAGGAGGGGGGATTAGAAAATACTTAACTTTTTATACAGGTGACAATTTTTAAACATGTCAAACAAGCATTTGCACCCCTTAAGTATAGTGAGTGAACAGTCAGGATTAGAATCAAAATGCATCGTCATTCTTTTAAAGCCAGTAACAAACATATAACTCTTACTACACGTAGACATTAAACTAGTAACAAACATTTAACTCTTACTACACGTAGACATTAAACTA
>NW_013665854.1:115773-117751 GCF_000517525.1 Limulus polyphemus | reverse complement strand
CACGAATAGTGGGATTGACCGCCACATTATAACGCCTCCACGGCTGAAAGGGCGAGCATGTTTGGTGTGACGGGGATTCGAACCCGCGACCCTCAGGCTGCGACTCGAGTGCCCTAACCACCTGACCATGCCGGGCCCAACACACAGTGTGTCCTGCAACATTGTTTTGACCGCACGACACATTATATTACATGGTTATTAATCCAGTCAAGTCACTTGAGAGAATTTCAGATGGCAACTAAACTGCCTTCAGTGGTACATTATATTACATGGTTATTAATCCAGTCAAGTCACTTGAGAGAATTTCACATGGCAACTAAACTGCCTTCAGTGGTACATGAACACTTCATACTTCCTACTGCAAGAGCCCCCCAGAGGCACAGCGGTATGTCTACGGACTTACAATGTTAAAATCCAGGTTTCGATACCCGTGGGCAGAGCACAGAAAGCCCATTGTGTCGCATTGTGCTTAATTACAAACAAACAAACCTACTGCTAGATCTGTTCACATCAAGGCAAAGTGTAAATATTGTGAGCGGACTACTTCTACTTCAGGAAAAACTACTTCTAATCTGATGACACATTTTAAGGTAAGCTTTTTATTATTTTTGTTAATATGAACTGTATTCTATGTAAGATGTACAATATAATATAGGTAAACTAAATTTATCATATGTGTTAAACTATATTTCTTATTATTTTCATTTATTTAGTATTATATGTCTATTGTTTTTATAAATAAACTATATTCTATGTTATATAACCTTGATATTTATTTATTATGATATATTTATTATTATTATTATAAACTATATTCTATGTTATATAACCTTGATATTTATTTATTATGATATATTTGTTATTTTTATTATAAACTATAGTCTATATTATGTAATTGAGATACACTTTTGTATTTTAGTGCAATCTTGAGGCAGAGCTACAGAAGTCTACATCTGGCTATGGTACTTCCACTCAAGTGTAGCAGCCTACAATATCGGTGTACTGTACAGAATCAACTAGATATAAGTTTATACACACTCGTCAGAAGCACATCACTAACAAACATGTTAATTTTATTGCTGGTACACTGCAACCCTTCTCAGTGGTGGAGTCAAAAGATTTTCAAGATCTAATGGTAGCCATGGATTCTCTGTTTATTCTTCCCAGTTGATCGAAAGCAAGTTTGATGAAGTCCAACAAAAAGTCATCTCTCTACTGCAACTTGTACACAACATCAATGTTACTGTGGATATCTGAAGTAGCAGACAAATGCGCAGCTTTCTTGGAGTCACTGAGCATTTTATACTTGATTTGAAAATGCAAACAGTTATGCTGGCATGTCGGCGTTTCAAGGGGAGTCACACATCTGATAACATTGCAGTTCAATATGATGAAATAATAAATATCTTTAACATCAACAACAAGGTGTCATATGTGACATCTGATAAAAAATCCAACATGATCAAGGCTTTCTGCTTGTTTGGATTTCAACTGCAAACACTGAGAGATGGTGACAGCTCATCTGGAGATAATGATTCAGAAGATGAACTTTTGGAAGAATCTAAATCAGCAGACGATTTATCCTAATTTCTTCCTGTACTTGACCCATGCTTTTCGCACACACTGCAGCTTGTAGTCAGGAATGGCATGAAAAAACCTGGACCACTGCTGAAAATAATTTCCAAACCATCCGCAAGTCAACGCAAGGAACTGATCTACTTGAGGGAGATACCAGTATTCAGTCGGTAACATCAACATGATGGAACTCAGAAATTAAGATGATTAAGTCTTTATTTAAGATTCCCCAGTAGAGGTTGGATAATCTAGATACTGGTACATCGAAATTAAATTTTAATGATCGAACTGTGCTTGCAGATTTGGTGGCAATACTGACACCTTTTGGAGAGGCAACAGGTTTCACCCAGGGTAAGAAAATTGTTACTTCCAATTCTGAAGTGTCAAGTGTTTATGTGCTGAT
>NW_013665854.1:104276-114845 GCF_000517525.1 Limulus polyphemus | reverse complement strand
TGGTTGGTTATGTTATTGATCTAGTTGACTGTGTTACGTTATCTGGTTGGTTATGTTATGTGATCTAGTTGACTGTGTTAAGTTATCTGGTTGGTTATGTTATGTGATCTAGTTGACTGTGTTCAAGCAATGTACTCATTTGTACAAAGTTAGAAAAGATAATCAGCAATCTGTTTGTTGACTTCTTTATCCTAATTCCTATTCTTATTTTTTTTAGTGCATGAGGAACACATTTAATATGTGTATTCTTTGTATGTGTTACTTTTTCTGGTCTTTCGTTCCGAGGACATCTATCGGGAAAATGAGTCCTTTGCAACTGATTTTTCTAAAGCAAAGATTCGGGATTTCATCCCCGTGATTATACAGCACAGCTTTGCGCTATAGCAAATAAATCGTTTTTCGAGAAACATTTCGTCGGTTCACACACTATGTTTGTTGTATCCCAGCCGGCCTGATGAGCTGTGGTATTGAGAGAAGAGCGCCGTTGGCAACTGATATGGCGGAAATATTATGGTTGACTTCCATAGTTGAAAATCTATTATACTCTTGTCTTTTCGGAAAAACCCTAAGGGACTGAATGAAAAATGTAATGTTTAAAAGTACAATAAGCCTAATATTATCATCTAATGACAAATACAATTTATTATTAGAACGCTTCTCATACAAAAGGCGTTCTCAACGTAACAATTGTTATTTGCAAAAAAATTATTTATTGTAAATCTTCTAAGTTCTACTTTAATCCTATTAAATTATAATTATTTTAACAAGAAAAATTAAATAATACGTTCTAACTTTGGCTATTAAGGTGTTAAAATAAGTAAATTAGATGTTTTTAGTTTTTATTTTAATTGGCTTAGAAGCAAAACGTGTTGGAACATCTTGCATAAAGATAATAATCTTGTGAAATATTTCAATTACGTTTACACAACAAAAAATGTGCATTTACAAAAGAACTTTCTTCAAGAAATAGGCTTACTTGTGGTTCAGCGGAAAGTTTGAAGGCTTATAACACTAAAAACCGCGCTTCGATACCTGTGGTGGCACAGCAGGGATAGACTCTTGTGTAACAACAAACAAAAAGTAAAGAAAAGGTGCTTAGATTTTATTATTATCGACATTAAACATTCGCTTATTTTATTAGAAATATTAAGTCAAAACCAAGTAATTTTCTGTCGTTATTTCTCTTCAGTGTTACTGTAATTCCAGCCGTGAAGGCTGCAATTGTTTGATACACCCATGCGGCTAAACATCCCTAAATTAAATCCTCCCTACTAGTATTTTACTCTATGAAATACACTAGTAACTAAATAAAGTCTTAAATGTCTGTGATGAAAGCCAAAGACTAGGCCTAATCACAGCAAAAAGAAAAAATGAAAATAAATAAATAGAAACCCCCACTGGCACGGCAATATGTCTGCGCAATTACAACGCTAGAAACCGGGTATCGATACCCGTGGTGGGCAGAACGCAGAGAGCCTATTGTGTAACTTTGTGTTTAACTTCAAACAAACAAATAATAAATAGAATACAACATTGAAGAATAGATATTCCTTTTGGTAAAATACCGAAGAAAAAAGAGAATGGAACAAGCCAAAATAAGTGCTCCGGCTTGAACTTGCGCTTATAATGAACAAAGTATTTATAAATTATAGGGAATTGGTTAGAAGAATAAAAAAAATAGCATGTTCGTGTCTGTTTCACCTGCCGTAAATGGATGCAACTCGTCTACGTATAAGATATCCGTCATAGTTTAGATGTAAAACTTAAAATTATTTTTACAGCACGCAAGATGTTGAAGTGTATTAATATAGCAAACTGCTTCCTAAAACGTCTAGTATCAGTTTAACCTCATCTTCAACGTATTTGCAGAATTATTTATGTTTAAGAGAAGCGAACACAATATTGCATGAATTATTTATGTGATTTAAAATTGGCTTAGAAAAAAAAATGTTTTAGGAAGAAACATTGAACCGAAATAACTCATTTCGTTCTAGCAGCTGGGTGTTTACGTTAACATATAACTAACAACTACATAACCATTTGGAAAGAAAATATTCTTTCATCCATGACTGTATGCTAACTAAAGGTGCATAAAGTCTGGATTGCACAGTAGCTGACAGGTGGATGTATTGTCATCAACCGAAGACTGATTGTAATAATTCCGACACTATATACAGGTTGGACATGTACCTACAGATTGCCTCTAACATTTGTACTGAAAAGCTTTAAAGGAAGAAAAAAAAGTATTTCTTTTATTTAGTACGCTTCAGTAAATTCAGCCTTTTACTTCCTCCAGTTCCTTACAAAGAAGAAGTTGTGTGTTATCCAGTTCCTTCTTTATTCGTTATTTTTGTCTGGGAAAACACTTACAGACTGTGCACGTTTGTCTTTTAGAGAGTTTGACACAGAGATGAGAAACTTCAAGCAGGAGATAGATATGAACCATGTCATCAGCTATTATGTCTGTTCTAAGTAAGCAAAATAAAACTCGGGACTGAAATAACCAAAGAAAAATTTAGTTTGATAATTTGGGACTGAAATAACCAAACACAAAGGTTCGTTTGAAAACTTAGAACTGAATTAATCAAACAAAATTCGTTTGAAAAGTGGAGTCTGAAATAATCAAACATAATTCGTTTGAAAAGTGGAGTCTGAAATAATCCAAACAAAACTTCCTTTGAAAATTTGGGACTGAAATAACCAAACGCAAAAGTTCGTTTGATAACTTGGGACTGAAATAACTAAACGCAAAAGTTCGTTTAATAACTTGGGACTGAAATAATCAAAGAAAAATTCAGTTTGAAATTTGAGACTGAGATAACCAAATACAAATGTTCGTTTTAAAACAAGGGATTAAAATAACCAAAAAAATTCAGTTTAAAAACTTGGGACTGAAATAACCAAAGTAAAAGTAAAACTACTGTAATTGTAAAATATCTATAAATAAGCAGATCCAGTTTTATGATAAACATGTTTTTAGATTTTCGTTTTTTTTGGACATGAATTTTTTCAAGGCTCGGTATAGAAATAAAACGACTAACTAACATCTGTACAAGTAAATGTTTGGAATTTGGAAAGAAAACCTAAATAACTTCTTTGTAAAAAGTTTCAGAACAAGTAAATATTAAAGATAACTAGTAAACTGATTCGGAGGAACTAATTTTTGGACCACCCAATACGGTTCTAGAAGTGTTATTTTCCTGCGATTATCCTCCTACTTTCGTATGTCATTCGTCCTTTTTACGCGCGAAATAATCATTGGAAAAAGCCTTAAAAGTAGCTGTAAACTTCACTTTCTACAGTAAAGTGTTAGGTACATAGTGCGGCTATTTCAACTGAACAATTGTTTTTATTTACTTCGTGGAAATTTTAGAACTCCTTTCAACATAGAAAGAATAATCCAAGGACCTTTCTGACCCTGATAGGAAAACAGTCGATTTCTAGTTATTCCTAACTGAATCATCTATTAACTCTTTCAGTAAAAAAAAAACACACCTTATAATCAACTAAACATATTCACATATAGATATTATAGTGTCTTAGCGATAGACAGTCTGAAAGTTTTGGTATTTTAAATAATAGTAAACAGTAAGTCATTCATTAATTATATTTAGTTGTAGAACGATTATTGGTTATGTATGATGTGTGAAACATTAAGTGTCCTCTGTAACATTGAAAGAAGCTATGAACAGTTTATAAATGTATACGTTTGGATAATGTGTTTATCAGTGATCAATGGTTATATAGCAAATGGACGGATAAGTAGTAAGTCATTCATTTATTATTTTTAGTACAGTTGTTAAAATGTGTAAAATAATGATTTTAACATAATTAAATCTAGACGTTGATGACTTGTCGAAGTACTGTCACAGTATATTTGTTCTTGAAATAAGGGTAATTAACTAGATACATATTTGGAAGTCTGACTTTGTAAAAACTAGTGTAAGATAAAGTAACACGTATAATATATTTTGTTGTATAAAGTAAAATTAGTAAAAGTGTTAATACATAATAAACGTTTCACTGATGATGTAAAATATTGTATAAAGTCAAATTAGTCAAAGTATAAGTTTTAATTATTGTATGATATCGCCCTTTTTAGGGTGATTTAAACCTATAGTCCTGTTTTGTATGTGTCAGATTGAGTAAAATATAGTCTTTTTAGAAAGGAAATGTATTAACTGATAAATTAATACAGAAAATCTTTAATCACTTGACTGAGTAATTTTAAGTATTGTATTGTCCTTGTAGGTCTAATTAAATGATATCGCACAGAAATCTATAGGTGCTACTTTTGGTGACTTGACCACTATGTCTTTGTATGGAATAGCGTGAATACCTGTTTCATTGTCCAACTGCTTGATGGAATATGTCATGGAAGCATCTTGTATATATATATATTACTTGTGTTGCTTTTCCAGACGAGGATTCCTTTTGATTATGTTGTGTACTGTTGCTTGGTATAAGTGAACGGTTTTTGCCAGTTACCTTTGTATTTATGGATTCTCATTTTTGCAAGACTCCACAATTTGGTTACCATGGCAGAGGTATGACTTGTTGCAGGTCTCCCTCTGGATATTCCTTATTCCCCAAGTCGATCCATATTCCTGTGTAGTCCAATGTCATTAAGTATAAAGGATATCTTGAAAATTTCCGATATAACACATCTTGCTTATCGAAATATATGAATATTTTGAGTCATCAAGAACTGTTACCTTCCCTTCCCAAAAGCGATCCATTTTCGGTGGCAACACGCTGCCTACGTACCACCAAACGATATCCAAATGTAGGTCTGATATATGACAAGACTTTATATCCTCTTTGGTTATCGGGTGACTTTGTGATTTTCATACTCAAAATCGTTTTCATATAACGTACTTCTGTATTTATTTTAATTGTATTGTATATCTTCAAAAAGTCTGTAGTTGGATGGAATCTACAAAACCTAAAAAAATAGATCCATTAAATGACATACAAATTGCAAGTAAAAGATACTATTCTTCAACAACAACATTAGATATAACAGCACGTTTAAAAACATTGAAATTAATTTAGATGAATCATTTGCAACGAAATATACACTATACTATTTTGTGTCTTTCTTCCATCATTGTTTTATGTTGTTCTTCAGCTTTTCTAATGTTGTCATATCGTTTTCAATTAGATTATCTTTTAATGCACTTAATTTTCTAAAGCGTGACACGAATGAAGACCACTAGTCAATAGCGTGAGTCTCAAGAACGCAAGTTGGTGAAACACTGTCCGTGAGAGTCTTTATCTAGGCATTTCACTTGGTTTCAAGATAACGTTTCCTGATAATTGTGTTATACATGCTAAATTATAACTGTAATGATATAACTACATACATGAGTATTATTTTGTTGTTTAAATAAGTAAATAAACAGTAAACTTCAACCCTGTTGGAAATCATACTTATGAGAAAATTGCATGTATATTTTTCCAGCATCTCTTAGCAATGTCAGCAGAAGCTTCGACCCTCATAAGTGTGAATCGGATGTGACCGAATTCTTGGATTGTGAATCCGAGGATTCGTGGCTTGCGACTCTTAGCTGTAAAAAGGTTCTTTGCATGTTTTGAGCCATAGGTTTGCTATAATAGTGGTAGTTAAATTCAGCTATTCGATCAGACAAAAGTAATCCGAGAGCTACAAACATTAAATGTGTTTAGCCCACTTCAATGATTTTATCTGTCGTTTACCTAATGTACGGTAACACGATTCTTGTTTTACATAATACATAATAAGACCTAACATTGCAAGTGTTAAAAGAAATGTCTCACTGTTTGTTTGTTGTTTTTTTTTGTTTTTTTTGGAGTTTGAAGCTTTGTAGTGTCGGAGGATAAATGTAGACAAAGGAATGTTAAGGATGTTGAAAAAAATACAGCATTTCAATCAGCGAGAAAGAAGGTCACACCGAAATTTTAGCACATCATTCACTGCATTTGTCACAGAGATGTCGATACAACAACCTTGACGCCACCTATGTCTTTGGTGACGCTTGCCATTTTATGTTACACGTTTGTCAAACTGGTATTATCATTGCATAGCATGGACATTAGCACTTGCTTGGAAAGCAACATGTACTCTCAATGCAGTGACTGTCTTATCAGCATTAAGTATTCATGTCAAGGAGAGCAATAATACTACCATACAGATTAAGAAGCATTAGCGTAATTATTGAAAGTAAGTATACATGCTTGTATGTATGAATACACTAATAATGATTACGATTATAAATGATACAACGTAGACATAAACATGCTCATCTATCTGTATACAGTGATAGTAATAGTTAAACACGGTACAGTATAGATAAATATTGTTTCGAGTTATAAGCTATATGCATATTATTATACAAACCTACATATGCGTAACTCCCAATAATAATAATAATGGTAAAAGCATAAATATTAGTCATGTCTCAATATAATAATCTTGAAAAAAAAACAGAAAAATGTATGTAATCTTGTTCTACTTTATGTTTCATACCACTACTTTGTACTTATGTCCCCTTAGGCGATACTCGTTTTTCTTTTACCAGTTTACTTCTTGCCCTATCAAATAGTTTCCTGTACACATTTAAAATTCTCTAAAGTCCTTGGCTGTAGTAACGATGTTAATTATTAAAATCAGCTACGAAGTAAATGGAGCTACTTAGTTTAACAAGAACATACGAGAGCACTCTGGACACTCGTCCTTGCTTCACTACTGTACGATAACACTCAAAACACACGATAGCACTCTGGACACTCGTCCTTGCTTCACTATTGTACGATAACACTCAAAACACACGATAGCACTCCGAATATTCACATTTGCTTCACAATTGTATGATAACACATGATAGCACTCCGAATACTCACAATTGCTTCACTACTGATAATACTCAAAACATACGAAAGCATGTACTTGCTTCAACACTGTGTGAATATCAAAAAGAATCATTAATTATACAAGACTTAGTCCCTTTCTCACTTTGTCGAGAACGCTTTCACGCTCCTTTTTTTTTTTTGGTAATGCTCAACAATATACATCGTCGCTTAGCAACAAAACTATCACTTGATTGTTCTTAGGCAAACTATGGTGTTTATGTTGAATGCTCAATATTCATGTCGATTTGTTAGAAATGTTTGTTTTTTATTCCTTACTTTAATGATAACTTCGGTAATATAATAGCAAAATAGTTTAATACAGAAGTTTTATGACATTGAGTTGTAGCCAAAAACAAAATAAAATTTATCAAGTAGTGTTTCAGCTAAGCCTTACGTTACGTTTATGTATTAGGCCTAATGCTTAAATTAGACTACAAATAGGCCTACCAGTACTAACGTTATAGAGTCAGTGTTTAAAACGTTTTAAGTGTTGAATAAATGTTAATTAATAAATATTCTTTTGGTATTTAACACACATATTACCTAATTGGCTTTAAAACATAAAGAAAATAAACGCTTATTACTACCAAATGTCTTTTATCCTTTGTACAGTCGAAAGAGTTGAAAATTTGTGTCGGAATATCCGCACTATGTTTTCTAATTCCTGACCTGGAATACAGTAAAAAGGCTCAAGAGTATTCGATGGTATTCAGCCGAACCCTCGTATTTTTGGGATGTAAAAAAATACTGTCACTAAGTTCATGCTCATGTGAACGTTCGGCATCTGTTCTCTACCGGTTTAATAATTACCTGAGATGTACACAAACTGAAGAAAGACTGAGTACATACATAATCATTATGACACTGCTATCAACGTTGAAACTGTATGTAAGTTATATATGGAAAAGCATCCCGGAAGAATGGAGCATGTTAACTTGTTATTTCAGTAGTGAATACATATACGTATACGAGAGCCAATGATTGAAATAGCTAATATACTATTGTTGTACAGAGTTGTTTAAATTAGTAATATAATTTAACAATTAATAACTACTATGCATGTAGATAGTACAGTACTTTATTGTAATAAAATATACATATTTATTCTAATTTAAGTCTAGCTCCACATGCAGTGTTACAACAGAATGATGATTTATTGACTTTTCATTGGATGTTTATGGATTTTATGTGAACAGCCATGCAATTGTTTAAACTATATTTCATGTAAAATTGCTTCCAGGTTTAATCACATAGCACCTACGTTTTACAAATTTTTGGGGGCATGTCCCAGACCCAGTAACATGAGTGTGCTTTGCATGCTGATTGTATTTCGCACATTATGTGTTGGATCTCAAAAATTGGAACCCCCTTTCAAATATTCTGAGTAGGAACCTGTTAACAGTAAAACTGCTGAAACAAAAAGGTTCTTTTTCGAAATGCAGTCATAAAAAATTATGTTTTCATGAGGTATTTTGCATAAATTATATTTCACTAAGATGAAACTGTATAACATAATGATAATAAAGAGTTCATATACTGTAATTAGACAAAAGGAATAAAAAAGTATAAATTGTTAACGTGAAAAACAATAAGGTTTCCATCTTTAATAAAAAGTAACACATTGATATTTCTTTGAGAATATGTAAATGTAATAAGACCGTCCGAAAAAAGTGTGGTTCATAAGAATTAATAATAATAATAAACATTAAGAAAAATTTAATAGAACTTAAGAAATATATATATAATGAGATTTTTTACCAAACAAAGAACGTTATTAGATTTTTTGAAATAAAAAAAACCTTATTAGCTGATCTGTATAAGAAAATTATATTAAGGTTTTCACGTTCTATGTGAAAATTAAAACACTTTATTCTAGGATATGATTAACAAAACTTGTCGAATTTGGACTTAAAGTTTGTTTAACCGTAACACCGGTTTTTTATTTCGTATTTTGTCATTTAATTACAATTATTAAAAAATAATATTTTCTATAAACCATATGTATACTTAAGAATGTTTGTTTGTAATTAAGCATAAAGCTACACAATGGGCTATCTGTGCTCTGCCCACCATGGGTATCGAAACCCAGATTAGACATACCGCTGTGCCACTGGGGTACCAGACGACAGTTCAAGAAAAGCATTTTGGGATATTGCACACGTGCTGAATATCTTCGTAACTCAATCTGTTTTTACTATTTCATTTTTAAGGCATAGCATATATTGAATAGTTATAATAAAAATTCATCATTTTATACAATGGGAAAATCTAGAGGCTACAGGCACTCCAAGTTATTTTTTCTTTGAATGGAAACTAAATGCGTTTGTTTACTGTTAACCACAAAGATACACAATGAGGAAGGAAGAAGAGAAATATATATAAGTAACTATCTATGTATCTCTGAAAGTTTATAAACTAATGATTTCTGGATATCTAGCAGCGTGCCAAGTTTTAGAAATGTGCTTATTAAAAGTTAATAAAAGAAAATGTTAAATATGCTTTATTGCCAACACTATATTCAAATTGAATTGGTAGGCTTCAAATAACATAAAGATATACATACATTAATTGGCTTTTGCAACTTCTGCACAAAGAAAAGGAATGTGCTCATCTGTAAGCTGTCACGATTTTTACACTTCACTAAGTTGCGAGTAAACACGCGTGTAAAGCAAAAGAATCAACATTTCACTCAGTTTCACTCTGAAATGGAATTGGCTACTGAATTCCATGCCTACACGGTGGATTAATATTCGGTGCAAGTAAAAAAGTACATTCACGAAACATTTTCATTTCACTCAGTTTTACTCTGAAACAAAGTTAGCTACTGAATTTGTGATGGATTTATTATTATACATTTATTTTAATATCGATGTTTGTTTAAATTAAATTTACCTTTAGAAATGTACATAACGTATACTGTTAAGTATATATATATTGCGAAACTCCCGCTTATTTTCTAAAGTTGTAGAAGATTCTAGAGTGTAAGATTCAACAACATATGTGTCAGTATTGTTACGTAAACTGAAGTTTCGAGAAACTCTCCAAACGCCTATAAATATAACCAACGCGACGCGCCAAAAATGAGTATTATCATTGGTTTGCTAGAGTTGGTATACTATAAACTTCGTAAGCTATAACTGTGATTGTTACAACGCTTATTAATCGGGACACTTCAGATATTTTACCAGGAACATTTATAAATTTCGAACATTACAAACCATTTAACTTCAGTGGATTCATATCGGACATAAGCATTAGGTTGTCAAGAAATTAATGTCGCTTTTTATTTAGATGAAAAAACCCGAACAACTTTTATATCAAAACAAAACATTTATTAAATGAAATAGTCTCCATTCTTATCGATGACGCTTTTCCTTCTTAAAATCAGATTGTTAATGTCCTGATTAAAGAAATCACTTGGCTTTGAAGCAAAAAACATGTCAATGTCCTCTTTAACACCTTCCGCACTTGCACACGTTTTCCCGTTAAGAACGAAAAAGATTGTAATCTAATGGTGCCATATCTGAAAAATATGGTGGATGGGGGAGAACTTCCCAACCCAACTCCATAATTTTGTGTTGCGTCAAACGTGCCACATGTGGACGTGCATTGTCATGAAGAAGAACACCTTTCCGATTGACGAGTGAAGGGTGTTTCTGATGAAGGCTTGATTTAAAC
>NW_013665854.1:92333-103297 GCF_000517525.1 Limulus polyphemus | reverse complement strand
AATGCAAAGCATCACTTTCTGTGGATAGAGTCCATATTTTGGGGCCGGAAATGGTTTTTGTCTAAGACTGAGTGATTGTTTTTGGTGTTTAATATTCGCATAGAGAATCCATTTTTCATCACCGGTGACAATTTTGTCCAAAAATGGTTTATGCGCATTACGCACCAAAAGAGAAGAAGCAACGTTCACACGTTGGAAACAATGATCATCGGAGAGTTCGTGAGGCATCCAAACATCTTTATTATGGAGTTTTCTCATATTATTTAGATGTTTATGTATTGTTTCCTGAGAGACATGCAATTTCAGGGCCATTTCACGAGTGTGTTGCCTTGGGTTATACTCAACAAGCGTCTTCAGATCATCAATATCAATTTCAACATGTCAGCCCCTGGCATCACAGTTTTTAAGGCTAAAGCCACCTGAATGAAATTTGTTGAACCATCGGTGACACTTATGAACGTTCAAAATATTTCCACAGTCTTCTTTGATATTCTTTATGGCTACAGAGGCGTTGTTTCCTTTCTTGTATTCAAAGAGCATTACATGCTGTTAATCTACGAGACCTTTTTGTTATCTATATTTACGTGCGCCAGCAATACCAAGTGTGATGCGCGCGTATACCCGATTTGATTTTATTATTCATCAGGATCTCTACCAGCTTATCCTCAAATAGAAATTCTTTTAGGCAGGATTGGAGTAAATTAATCTATGAGACCTTGGGTGTGGTCAAATACATCAATCTAAAGGGTTTGACTTCATCAGTCCAAAACTGTAATTTGATCTCAAGTCGGTCAACAGATGATGGAGCTATGAGTTGAATGTTTGTACTTGAAGAAAACAAAGAAACAAACAAAAACTCAGAGCCATTCTATGAGCCGCTATGCCGCGGTTAAAAAATATCATTCGAAAAAATATTTCATATTATTTCAACACTGACTTCTTTAGACATTCCGTATTTCTTGCATTATCAAACAAATAACTGAAGTACAGTCTAATGATAGTTTCCAAAAACGAATATCAGTTATTTCGATTGAGCATATTTCTGCATTTACGATGTTTACAACTTTAGAGTACCCTTATAAGTGTTTAGTTTTATCAATAATTTCTTTAAATTTAGATAATACTTTATTTTGGGTGCTATGCTATACTCATATTAACATTAAAAAAAATCATGCAATATCGAGAATTTTCTGGCTTTTCCAAACGTTAAAGATAAACTTGTTGATGTAATTCTAAGCCTAATACAATAGTAAGGACTTATCCAACGCCAATTTTAACTTTGACCTTAATATGGTGATTACTTTAATAGTTTTTTTTTCTTTACACTCAGTGTTTTGTTAGTTTGGGTTGAACCGCATCTGCAGTACGTATTTGTTATCAAGGAAGTGAGGGGCGAGGAGACAAGTAACCTTATCGTCATGGTGTTGCATTCTACTACCGGAAACATTATTGACACGGTAGATCGACCAAGGGTTACATGAAAAGGCCACAGTTATAAATAACGAATGCATTGTGTGACATCCACAGATATGACTTCAGTATTGTTCGCCTTGCACTTCAATGATTACCAACTTGGGATTCGCCTAGTACTTAGCGTGCCAGAACTGTGAATTCGAGGATTCTTGGTTCGCGTCCCCTTACTGAAAAAACTCGCTCGCACATTGGGACCGTGGGTGCGTTCTAAGAGCCATAGTTGAATCTTACTATTCAGTCAAACAAAAATTAACGAAGAATTGGTGGTAGGTGTTGTTAGCTAGATACCCTCTAGTCTGTCAGTTCAAAATCAGGGACACCTACGCGCAAATAGCTCTTATGTATATTTGCGCGGCAATTCTAGAAACAAACAATAAATAATTGTCATACCTAGAAGAAAGCCTTCTTTAATTGTAGTATCGATTAACAGGGTGCGCTATTGTAATTCTGTGTTAGCTTCATCTGTTTCGAATTAATGTACGTGAATAGTACATTAGCAAAATAAGTATGCTTATAAAGACCAATGAGTTTTGATGTTGCAAATCTAATGAAATACTTACGAAAAGAGTTTAAGTGTTGGACAGCTAGCTTTTGGGCCACCCTGTAGATTCCTTGAAGTACCTGATGATGACATAAGCTTGTCGAAACGATGTACGTTTGTAATTAAGGTTCTTTCACTATCCGTTCCTCCTCAACAAGTTTCATTTTCCAATAAATAAAACGGTTTTCTACAACATTAAATATCTTTTCGATCTTTAATAATACTTAAATTTTTATCAGAGTTTACGAACATATTTTACTTGGTCGCTTCCAAACAATGTTGTTTGTAACTGTAGATTCTCGATTTTTTTCTTCCGGAAAGATATTTGAACAAATTAAATCTATAATCTTACAGTTGATGAAACTAACATATATCAGGTAAATGAAAATTAAAGTTAGTCTATATTTGTTGCTTTTACTCAGCTTGCTCTTTTCCTTTCTGCCTTCATGAGTCATATTAATGAGAATGGCCCAGCATGGCCAGGTGGTTATGGCGTTCGACTAGCAATCTGAGGGTAGCGGGTTCGAATCCCCGTCCCACCAAACATGCTCGCCCTTTCAGCCCTGGGGGCGTTATAATGTGACGGTCAATCCCACTATTCGTTGGTAAAAGAGTAGCCCAAGAGTTGGCGGTGGGTAGTGATGACTAGATGCCTTCCCTCTAGTCTTACACTGCTAAATTAGGGCCGACTAGTGCAGACAGCCCTCATGTAGCTTTGTGCGAAATTCAAAAACAAACAAGCAAACAATTAATGAGAATACAACAAGAAAAACTCCTAAACATTTCGTAGCCAAATTTTGGGCTAATAAAGTTTGTTTGTTTGTCGTTAAGCACAAAGTTGCACAATGAGTTATCTGTGTTGTGCCCACCACGGGTATCGAAACCCGGTATCTAGAATTTCAAACCGTCAGAGTTACCGCTGAGTCACTGGGGGGGGGGGGGCAGGCTAATAAAGAAACTTCCTAGGTGTGGGATTTTCCATTAAGAATTGTATAGTTCACATTGGTACAATTTTAGAGCTGGTTATTTAGAGTGCTTATGGTGAATGGCCAAAAGTAGACAATCATATTATAATGGTGCTTGCGATGTATACGTCCATAACTCGGATCTCGGAAACTACCGCACTGATCATCACTAACCATAACTGGGTAATATTTTTATAACTAGGCACTATTTTTTTATAGCTGAGCAATAAATAAAACAATTAAAATTTCCACAAAAATTATATGTTTCAGGTTTAATCAATAACAATTACAAACAAATAGGAGTGTTTCAATTATAAAACAATCAAAAAACAAATTTTTAAAAATTATTTGTTTCTGTTTACTGAAAATCTCATGAGTGTTGCAACAGAAAAACAAGGCACTTTCATTGATAACTGCGTCGACAAAGAAATACTTCAATAAAATCTACTCGGTTATGTAATGCTGTGATGATAGCTCATTTATAAACTAAAATTTCCACAAAATCCTTTTTCTCATGGATGGTGAACATTATTGAATGTTACGTATGAGTACACTGTTGTAAAACTGTCAAACAATTCCAGAAAAGGCCGCAGGCCCAATAACCTTCCGCAGAAACTAGCAGTTACACCTACCAGGAGAGTAACTATTTCTGCTAGTGTTGGTAATAATTGTAATCTTTATATAACTAGGTTTTGAGACGAAGCAGTGAAAAATTGAAGAGCAAACATCGGTTTTTTAAGTTAAGAACTGAGTATGAAGTTCGTACAGCTATAATAGGTACTCGAGGAACCATTGAAGCACTGTAAGACAAGAAACCACTGTAACACTGTAAAATATAAATTTGATTTAGTTTGAGCTAAGTAACAAAACATTTTGAGTAAACTCGCTATGTAGAAATTTGGATTTCTTTAAATAACTAAACTTTCACTTCGTTTGAATTATGTAAATCAACAGTTTGATTAACATCATAGCATAGAAATCTTCCATTATTTTGAGTTCTATAACCGTACGTTTTATTAACGTTGTTGTTGTTATTTTTAGCATAAATCCGCATAATGGGCAAACTACGTTCTGTTTTCTGCGAGGGATCGAACCACGGAGTTCAGCGTTGTAAGTTCGTAAACTTACCGTTGACCCATTGGAGGGAGGGGGGGGGACTACAAAAATGTAAAATAGGAATTTCCCTTACTTCGAGTTAAATAATTGGATACTTTGATTAATGTCGTAAAAATATGAATTTTATTTTGAATTAAATAATATGATTAACACTTTGATTAACGTTGTAAAATAGGAATTTGCAGTTATTTTATGGTTAAATAACTCACTTAAAGGCCGCAATTTTGTGAATAATTTAGAGATAAGTGACCAAATACATTATATTTTGGCCTACTGAAGGTCATACAGTGAATATGTGTGGTTATTTGGAAATTACAGGTCAATAAGAAACATAAAAGTATAACACTGATGCTATTTGCCACGGATAAAACGTTTAAAACAGGAACTCGCTGTTCTTGATGGCTCATAAACTTCCAATCACTTTTGTACATACACGTAACTGTGAAGTTCGGAAGGAAGCTAAAGTGGGAAGCGCTGAAACTTTGATTTACGATTCTGCGAATTGGTTCCACGGTCGTACACCAAGACAGCTGTCACTAGCCTGGAGAAAGCGTTATATTACGGGTTTGATGATGCAGCTATGCTCTCGACCTGCGTCTTGTAGGATCTTTTGTAGCTTACACACGCACACAATGTGATGTAGCTCTTTCAGAGTTTGGAAATAACTAGGGTTAGTTTTATGCCCACGATTCCCTCTTTCGACACAAAGATCACACGGCTCAACGTCCAGGATCGAAGTTCCCAACAGAACGAAATAGAGGCTGTGTCGCATAAAAGACATATTTCAAATTAGTCATCATGTTCGTGACAAGCTAAAGTCGTATATTATCTACTGGAGTAACGTGAACATGACATGTGAAAGACCGAAAACATTTTCTTTTTGCCTCGACTCCACTGTACAGTTCGGAGTATCATTAAAAAAAAATATATATATATGGCTTTCAGAATCTATCTATCACTCAATCTCTCAACATCAAAAAGTTCAGCTACTTTAAAGACAATGGTTTAAAAAACGGCCTAGAGTAATTTTCTATTACGATTGTTAGGCCTTTTTCTTTTCCAAGGCTTCGCCAGCTTTCAGCGTTCAGTTTATTTGTATATTAAATTTCGCGCAAAGCTACACAAGGACTATCTGCGCTAGCCATCTATAATTTTGAAGTGTTTTGTTTTTAATTATGCACAAAGCTACACAAGGGCTATCTGTGCTCTGCCCACCACGGGTATCGAAACCCGGATTCTAGCGTTGTAAGTCCGCAGACATACCGCTGTGCCACTGGGGGGCAATTTTGAAGTGATAGACTAGAGGGAAGCCAGTCAGAAAACACTACCAACCGCCAACTATTGAACTACTCTGTTACCAATAAATAGTAGTACAGATCGTCACATTATAACGCCCCTAAAGCTGAAAAGGTAAGCCTTATCGGTGACGGGATTTGAACCCGCGACCCACATATTGCGAGTCGAGTGTCCTAACCACCAGACCATGCCAAGCCTGAGGTGCTCGGCATCGCAACTTCAAACGAAATTCCTATTTTCTTTGTTAAATGTCGCATTATTGAGGATGACTTTGAATTAATTAATCTTGTCTTTCAATGTATTCAAATTGTAAATTTCTATAACTCGTAATGTCGTTTATCTGCATTGTTTTTTAATTATTGAAATTATCATCATTATTATCTGTATTGATGATCAATTTTTAAGACTGAAACTGAGTTCTCTGTGAGCTGTGGAAAACGGTAACAAATTTAAAAAAAATATTCTATCCATTCGTCTTTCTCCGTTCGCTAGATATGTCTACGTAACCGCTCGTTGACCAGTATGGTATATTCACATTCAGGGAGATGTAGAAGCTAGGACATTGTGTTGGTATTATAATAAGTCGACAAACTGTATGTGATTTATTACCAAAGAAACAAAACGAAAATTTATTACCTTTTTTTGAAGTAAAATGGAAGAAAGGACAAAACAACACAACCCCGGAATCAAAGCTGTGTTAAGAATGAAATATTATGTTCAGTGCTTTAAACTAGAAACTTGTGCATGAAGTAAAAGAACATTTCATACAAAAACAATAATAGGCACTTTTGTTTTACAAACTCTAGCCAACCTGTAACCACAGATGAGTAAAAACAACAATAACTAAATGACGGAGAGAGACAATCAGAATTCAATTTACCGTATTTTTCGGAATATAAGACGCACCCTTATTTTGAAGACAAAGTTTTTGGGGGAAAAGAAGCTACAGTCGCATGTGAAAGATTTTTATTGACCAAAAATTCAATTTGATACTTTAAAAATTAATATATATTGTTCTAAACACAAAAGAGCTCAAAACATCAAAATAAGAAAATACCGTAAACCCAAAAAAAGGTTTACTGTTATTTAGTTTGGTTCAAAGCCTACAAAATCTTCATTGCTTTCATTGTAATTTATTTTTTTATTATTTAGGGAGCATTATAAATAGTTATGTTTTTAAAAGAAAGAAAAAACTACTATTGTTATAAATAACACATTCAATTGAAATAAACTATGCATGCCTATTTAAATATATTTACATATGGCTTGTGTATATCGTATATATATACATATATATTATTCATACCTTCGGTGTATAGGACGCAAGCAGATTTTGACATGAAATTTTGGGGTAAAAAAGTGCGTCTTATACACCGAAAAATACGGTATGTGCAAGAATGCCCTAACGGACGCACGAAATATCACGTAAAATACGACAGAATCAACATGTATACCAGAGGATATAACGTAAATTAAGTCGTACGTAGAAAGTCAAAGTCATTAGTGTGTCCGTATGAAAAGGTATAAGTATCATTTTGAAACTTGTCAAAGTCAGTCAAAATTACCATAAAATGTACAAGTTAATTCTTATGTTAGAAAATAAAAATCCTCAACGTGTGTGTGTATATGAGGATATAACTGTACTGCAAAGTAATCCACAAAAAACGAATGAAAAACCAATCACGTTTGTCAGTGTGTTTACACATTGTGTACTTTAAATGTCAAGTGCAGCTGAACGAAGTAATGAAAGAAAGCGTTAGTTTCAGCTTCGCTATATGAAATGTGTGCATGTTTTAATATTTAACTTTTAGAGCCAAATTCACTGTGGTTAAGTTGAGGTCGAATAGTATGTGTTATAAGTGATATTTTCAGGCATAACGTTCCCAACCTAAAACACGTGAAAAAATAGAAGGTTGACATCCATATATACAGAGAGAGAGTACCACGGTTGCTTTCTGAAATACGAGAAAGTGTTCTTTTAGTTAAGGAAGACAATTGAATCTTCTTCTTCCTTTTCTTATTGTATTTCACAAGCTTATACAACAAGTTTCATAAAAGGTTTGAAGCTTGGTTTCGTATTCGCGATATTCTTAATTTCGCTGCTTTGTGATAACTGAAACCAAAAATTCGTTTAACTCTGGTCGATAGGAACCTGTTTCATCATTGCATTAAATTACAGTTCTTCAGAAGAAACTAATTGTTGTTATTGTTTGTTATTAAGCACAAAGCTACACAAAGGGCTATCTGTGCTCTGCCCACCACAGGTATCGAAACCCGGTTTCTAGCAGTATAGAATAAACTAATATTGGATGGTAAAATTATGCTTTGTCAATTGACTTTGAGAAATACTGTAAAAAATACTTCAAAAATGCCATAACTTTACCACTTAAACCGAAGGGAAAATGTTTTATGAAAACAAAAATCATGCCGCCATTTTTTAATTTCTCTTCGGTTTACAAGACCACTAATTATCAGTTTTATAGGTTTAGACTCGTATTATCGCGTCTAAAGTAAGGCATCTATTCCCGAATAGAAAAATATATTAGTAGAAAATTCTTCCAAACCAACTACTTAATCGTACGATTATGAACATTTTGAAAACAGTACTGTGACCTTCAGAATAATCTTACTTTGTGTGTGTGTGTGTATGTATCAGGTTATTAAGGTAACGATAGACAAAAGATCGCCCATGCGCTGAGAAACATCGCAGTTTGTCTTAATACGCCTCATTTGACACTAAAACATCGTGATGACATGTTTCAATGGATATCTTTCATAACGGGTATTCTATTGCACTGTGTATACATGTGCACCGACACATCTGTGCACTTTGTATGCACATACCGAAACATTTGGATGCTATTAATAAGCAATAAACTATTGTTTTTAACGCCACTAGTCTATGTAAAATTACCAATATATACTTGTTCTTCCTTACATCTCCAGACCTCTGTAGTGAAATCAATACAAACTAACCTTCCTTACATATCCAGACCTCTGTAGTGAAATCAATACAAACTAACCTTCCTTACATCTCCAGACCTCTGTAGTGATATCAATACAAACTAACCTTCCTTACATTTCCAGACCTCTGTAGTGATACCATTAAAAACTAACCTTCCTTACATCTCCAGACTTCTGTAGTGATATCAATACAAACTAACCTTCCTTACATCTCCAGACTTCTGTAGTGATACCATTACATACTAAACTTCCTTACATCTCCAGATTTCTGTAGTGATATCCTTACAAACTAACTTCTCTTACATCTCCAGTTTCTATAATAATGTTATTATATAACTATTTTTTAAACTCTGGTCTGTGTAGTGATATCATTACATTCTTATCCTTTCTTATACCTGCAGTTTCTGTAGTAATATCATTACAACTCCATCCTTCTTTACAATTCCAGTATCTGTAGTGATATCATTACATTTTCAGCATAATATAATACCGTTTCCAAGCAAATGGTGCTGTTATATCTACAGAAAAAACATTACCACTACCTGCAATTCAAACAGACGACCACTATTTGTCCAGTCTGGCTCGCCACAATCGCAGAGTATCTGCTCCGAGGCTGAAGCACATATTCGCAGCCGCAACTGGATGTCATGTCAATGTACAAATGACTAAAGAGAGGCTTAACAAGTTCGGTCTATATGCCAGACGCCCATTGAGATGTATTCCACTCAAAGCAAGCAGGACGTAAAGCAGCTTTTCTGCAATGGAGCCAAGAACTCGCCCAGTGAACCAACGACATATATAACGATATCCATTTCACAGATGACTTGCATTTCATCCTGTAGTCAGATGACAGATAAATGCTTGTTTGGAGAGAATCTGGAGCTAGAACCAACCTCCATTTTTATAAAAGAACGTGACGCATATGGTGGTAGTGAAATTGTGGTGTATAGGCAGATGTAATTATTGGTGAACATACGAATCTCTACATCCAGATGTGCCATTAATAATACATGATATACAAGGAACACGTCTTGTAACCCTTCATTCTCTCGTATGCTAGTACGATTAGTTTCCATGTACAACTAAGTTGTGGTCATAATGTGTTTCTGTTTCACATCATATAGATACATTACATTTGATACTCGCAGGAATCTACAGCAGTAAGAGAGAATGTTAATATACGTGTTCATTCTTTATCAAACACATTAGAATGTCAACCATTTCATCTTGACATTAAGCTCTACGTACATTCACTTTCAAGGTTTGTTTTCATTTCCCCTGAAATCGAAATGTTCTATCTATTAATATGTCTATTGTATATCTTATATATGCGTTAAGCTACATCAAAATATTCTATTATATATGGCATTGTTGAGTTAATTATCTACACTACTGCCCTGTAGAAATCCTAAATATTATTCACAATGAGGCGATTAATCGTTTTTCAAATAGAAATATTGAAGTGAAGTATTCTATGATTGGTATTTTCAACTTGACGGCACCTTATGCGACACACGAATTAAACGGTCAGTTCAGAAACCACATGAATTTAGAATTTCTGACCAGAAGGAAGACAACAAGGTTGGTTGTCACTTTTATAAAGCTCCCACAGCTGAAAGTTCGGAGTTTATGCAGTAGCAAATCGAGGGCTCGAACCTTGGAACCTTGGACTTTACAATCCACATTCAGGCAATTTAATCATTAGGCCACGCCTGACTCTATATTTTAATGTAATTATCATCATGTACTTCTCTGTTTCTTTTGAAAGAAAAATCCCGCTATTTAAACTTATATACTTATATACCAACACAACAAACCACAAGCCATATATTTCTCATTGGGTCTAATGACGCGGATTCTGGTATTACTGCTAAACACTCAGCGCTCTCTCGCACTACAAAGTCTAAATGAACATTCACTTGCGACTATCGTAATTCAACTTAAATGCAAATGAAAGTTCGCCAGTATACGCGATCCTATCTATCCAACGCGCGTAAAGAAATCGCACAATTTAGTTCCAAAGTGACTATGGCGAATCATACAGAATGTTTCTTTGTGTCGTAAATACGGTTCCTGCTCCAACCAACTGCCAAGTTAATGTTGAAATAGCTGTCATTGGAGTAAAATACACACTACATTAACAACAAGCTGAACGACTTCTATCAAACTCACAGAACGTTCTTCAAGATTTGGCGGAACACTTCTCAGATTATAAACAACTCACATGGCGGAGAAATTATGCTGGAACACGAAGAAGAATCTGAAAGTATTCAATGAAACCGTTTATAATTTGACTAAAGAATTATTTACGAACTGCGCTAAAAAATATTACGACGTTACAGAAAAAATATACAATATGATTAGGATGAAGTCTATAGTGTTGCTAAGCCTTACTTGTTTTGTTTATACAGGTTTTAAGCCAATAAAAATGAAAATAACTTTATCGGAAAAGTGTTATCAATCATTAAAACTTTAAGAGTAGTCTGACAACGAATTTTAGTTAGTTAATTAATAAAAAAAGGGGCCCGGCATGGCCAGGTGGTTAAGGCACTGGACTTGCAATCTGAGGGTCGCGGGTTCGAATCCCTCTCACAGCAAACATGCTCGCC